>NC_085033.1:15031421-15087298 GCF_963692335.1 Osmerus eperlanus | reverse complement strand
CTCTCTCTGACCAGGTCCCTGTACTGAACGCCCCCCCTCTCTCTCTCTGACAGGTCCCTGTACTGAACGCCCCCCCTCTCTCTCTTCTGAGCAGGTCCTGTACTGAACGCCCCCCCTCTCTCTCTCTGACCAGGTCCTGTACTGAACGCCCCCCTCTCTCTCTCTGACCAGGTCCCTGTACTGAACGCCCCCCCCCTCTCTCTCTCTGACCAGGTCCCTGTACTGAACGCCCCCCCCCTCTCTCTCTGACCAGGTCCCTGTACTGAACGCCCCCCCCTCTCTCTCTCTGACCAGGTCCCTGTACTGAACGCCCCCCCCTCTCTCTCTCTGACCAGGTCCCTGTACTGAACCCCCCCCCCTCTCTCTCTGACCAGGTCCCTGTACTGAACGCCCCCCCCTCTCTCTCTGACAGGTCCCTGTACTGAACGCCCCCCCCCCCTCTCTCTCTGACCAGGTCCCTGTACTGAACGCCCCCCCCCTCTCTCTCTGACCAGGTCCCTGTACTGAACGCCCCCCCCCTCTCTCTCTGACCAGGTCCCTGTACTGAACGCCCCCCCCCTCTCTCTCTGACCAGGTCCCTGTACTGAACGCCCCCCCCCTCTCTCTCTGACCAGGTCCCTGTACTGAACGCCCCCCCCCTCTCTCTCTCTGACCAGGTCCCTGTACTGAACGCCCCCCCTCTCTCTCTCTGACCAGGTCCCTGTACTGAACGCCCCCCCTCTCTCTCTCTCTGACCAGGTCCCTGTACTGAACGCCCCCCCCCCTCTCTCTCTCTGACCAGGTCCCTGTACTGAACGCCCCCCCTCTCTCTCTCTCTGACCAGGTCCCTGTACTGAACGCCCCCCCCCCCTCTCTCTCTGACCAGGTCCCTGTACTGAACGCCCCCCCCCTCTCTCTCTCTGACCAGGTCCCTGTACTGAACGCCCCCCCTCTCTCTCTGACCAGGTCCCTGTACTGAACGCCCCCCTCTCTCTCTCTGACCAGGTCCCTGTACTGAACGCCCCCCCCTCTCTCTCTGACCAGGTCCCTGTACTGAACGCCCCCCCTCTCTCTCTCTGACCAGGTCCCTGTACTGAACGCCCCCCCCTCTCTCTCTGACCAGGGTCCCTGTACCTGAACGCCCCCCCCCCCTCTCTCTCTGACCAGGTCCCTGTACTGAACGCCCCCCCCTCTCTCTCTGACCAGGTCCCTGTACTGAACGCCCCCCCTCTCTCTCTCTGACCAGGTCCCTGTACTGAACGCCCCCACCCCTCTTTCTCTGACCAGGTCCCTGTACTGAACGCCCCCCCCCTCTCTCTCTGACCAGGTCCCTGTACTGAACGCCCCCCCTCTCTCTCTCTGACCAGGTCCCTGTACTGAACGCCCCCCCCCTCTCTCTCTGACCAGGTCCCTGTACTGAACGCCCCCCCCTCCTCTCTCTGACCAGGTCCCTGTACTGAACGCCCCCCCCCTCTCTCTCTGACCAGGTCCCTGTACTGAACGCCCCCCCTCTCTCTCTCTGACCAGGTCCCTGTACTGAACGCCCCCCCTCTCTCTCTCTGAGCAGTGTGACTATGATGTCACACATTGGGCCTTATGGGGCCGATCGTCTGGTTTGGTGAGTTGAATCAAGTGCACCCAATTAGCTGTATTGTAAAACTTGTACCCAAGTTACCAAGTAACAGCCAACTAATTAATATCTAAATGTAGATTTAAGACGTGGTTGGTACATTTGGAATGTGGTCATAATTCCAGCTAAGTGAGAGACCAGGGACCATCTGAAACATACTGATACACATACACACACATACACATGCGCATATATACACACCCACACATACACACACACATACATCCATTTTCCTACTATTCATTTCCTGAGTTCCTTAAAAAGGAAGTCCACAGTCTTCCACAGTGTCTGACATAACCTGCCTCTCTCTGTCCTTCTGATTCTCCCACTCTCCACACACTCTCTCTCTCCTCTCTCTCTGTTCCTCTGACTCTCTCTCCCCCTTTCCTCCTCTCTTGCTCTGCCCTCTCCTCTCGCTCTCTCTCCTGGTGGGGTCTTGATTACAGGCTCGCAGCACAGACTCAGAATGAGAAAAAGAAAGAGAGGGAAAGGAGAGAGCACACAGATAAGAGGGAGAGAGAGAGACAGACAGAGAGAGAGACAGAGAAATAGAGAGACATTGAGAGAGGGGAGTCCTCTGAGGTCTATTTATATCCCTGAAAGCATGAAACCCTAAAAGCATTACAAACGCTCTCTCCCTCTCTCATCTCTATTTCCCTTCCTCCATCCTCCCTGGGTGTATGCTGGAAGAGGAGAGGATGGGAGAGGAGAGGAGGGAAGAGGAGAGGAGGGAAAGGAGAGGAGGGGGGAGGGGGGGGAGAGGAGGGAAGAGGAGAGGAGAAACAACAACGTCCAGAAGGTGCCTAACTGGACCAGCTTTCCAGCTAGGGAACACTTGCTGTGCTGCTGTGCGGCTGTGTTGCTGTGCGGCTGTGTTTGCTGTGTGGCTGTGTTGCTGTGTTGCTGTGCGGCTGTGTGACTGTGTTGCTGTGCGGCTGTGTTGCTGTAATGCTGTGTTGCTGTGCGGCTGTGTTGCTGTCTTGCTTTGCGGCTGTGTTGCTTTGCGGCTGTGTTGCTGTAATGCTGTGTTGCTGTGCGGCTGTGTTGCTGTGCGGCTGTGATGATGTGCGGCTTGTGTTGCTGTGCGGCGGTGTTGCTGTAATGCTGTGTTGCTTTGTGGCTGTGCCGCTGTGTGGCTGTGTTACTGTGTTGCTGTGCAGCTGTGTGGCTGTGCGGCTGTGCTGTTGTGCATCTGTTTGGCTGTGTTGCTGTGCGGCTGTGCTGTTGTGCGTCTGTTTGGCTGTGTTGCTGTGCGGCTGTGCGGCTGTGTGGCTGTGTTGCTGTGTGGCTGTGCGACTTTGTGGCTGTGCGGCTGTGCTGTTGTGCAGCTTTTGGCGGTGTTGCTGTGCGGCTGTGCGGCTGTGTGGCTGTGCGGTTGTGTTGCTGTGCTGCCGTGTTGCTGTGCGGCTGTGTTGCTGTGCGGCTGTGTGGCTGTGTTGCTGTGCAGCTGTGTTGCCGTGTTGCTGTGCGGCTGTGTTTGCTGTGCGGCTGTGTTGCTGTGCGCTGTGTTGCTGTGTTGCTGTGCGGCCTGTGTTGCTGTGTGGCTGTGTTTGCTGTGCGGCTGTGTTGCTGTGCGGCTGTGTTGCTGTGTTGCTGTGCGGCTGTGTTGCTGTGTTGCTGTGCGGCTGTGTTGCTGTGCGGCTGTGTTGCTGTGCGGCTGTGTTGCTGTGTTGCTGTGCGGCTGTGTTGCTGTGTTGCTGTGTTGCTGTGCGGCTGTGTGACTGTGTTGCTGTGCGCTGTGTTGCTGTAATGCTGTGTTTGCTGTGTTGCTGTGCGGCTGTGTTTGCTGTCTTGCTTTGCGGCTGTGTTGCTTTGCGGCTGTGTTGCTGTAATGCTGTGTTGCTGTGCGGCGGTGTTGCTGTGCGGCGGTGTTGCTGTGCGGCTGTGTTGCTGTGCCGACAGACAGCAGGGGAAGAAGAAAGTTTGGGAATTGAAGGAAGTTCCCTGAGGACGGAGGAGATAAGAGGCTTCTGACGAGAACGAGCAGTCTCCCCTCCACATGCCTGCCAGCTATCTCCAGAGATAGAGAGGCACAGTGTGTGTGTGTGTTTGTACGTGTGTGTGTGTGTGTTTGTACGTGTGTGTAAAAATGGGCAGCAATATTGGAACCAAGCAGCCTCAGACAAATGTCCCCTTCCCTCCTCTCCTCCTCAGCTTGTCTCCTCCCCACGAAAACAGCAGATGTGTGGTCCTATGTGCGTGTGGTTCTGTGTGTGTGTCTGTGCGTGTTGTGTGAGGTCCTGTGTGCGTGTGTGAGGTCCTGTGCGTGTGTGTGTGTGTGTCTGCGTGCGTGCGTGAGGTCCTGTGTGTGTGTGTGCATGAGGTCCTGTGTGTGTGTGCATGTTAAGTCTGCCGTCTGAGCCTACACTGTGAGAGAGAATCTTCTTCCAAGCTGAACCAACTCACAGCCGTTTCCTCCATAACCCTTGCTGCAGCCATTGCTCCTGTTATCAAGCTGGAGGGGTACAGGGGGAGGGGGAACATGAGGGTGGAGGAGAGGAGAGGAGAGGAGAGGAGAGGAGAGGAGAGGAGAGGAGAGAGGAGAGGAGAGAGGAGAGGAGAGGAGAGGAGAAGAGAGGAAAGGAGAAGAGAGAAAGGAGAAGAGAGGAGAAGAGAGGAGAAGAGAGGAGAGGAGAAGAGAGGAGAGGAGAAGAGAGGAGAAGAGAGGAGAAGAGAGGAGAAGAGAGGAGAAGAGAGGAGAAGAGAGGAGAGGAGAAGAGAGGAGAGTAGAGTAGAGGAGAGGAGAGGAGAGGAGAGGAGAGGAGAAGAGAGGAGAGGAGAGGAGAGGAGAAGAGAGGAAAGGAGAAGAGAGGAAAGGAGAAGAGAGGAGAAGAGAGGAGAAGAGAGGAGAAGAGAGGAGAGGAGAGGAGAGGAGAAGAGAGGAGAGGAGAGGAGAAGAGAGGAGAAGAGAGGAGAAGAGAGGAGAGGAGAGGAGAGGAGAAGAGAGGAGAGGAGAAGAGAGGAGAAGAGAGGAGAGGAGAAGAGAGGAGAAGAGAGGAGAAGAGAGGAGAGGAGAGGAGAGGAAAGGAGAAGAGAGGAGAGGAGAGGAGAGGAGAAGAGAGGAAAGGAGAAGAGAGGAGAAGAGAGGAGAAGAGAGGAGAAGAGAGGAGAGGAGAGGAGAGGAAAGGAGAAGAGAGGAGAAGAGAGGAGAGGAGAAGAGAGGAGAGGAGAAGAGAGGAAAGGAGAAGAGAGGAGAAGAGAGGAGAGGAGAAGAGAGGAGAGGAGAAGAGAGGAAAGGAGAAGAGAGGAGAAGAGAGGAGAAGAGAGGAGAGGAGAAGAGAGGAGAGGAGAGGAGAGGAGATGAGAAGAGAGGAGATGAGAAGAGAGGAGAGGAGAAGAGAGGAAAGGAGAAGAGAGGAGAAGAGAGGAGAAGAGAAGAGAAGAGAAGAGAGGAGAGGAGAAGAGAGGAGAAGAGAGGAGCTCCTGGTTCTCCTCAGAGCGTAGTAAGAGCGTAGTAAGAGCATAGTAAGAGAGGAGTGTAAAGTGATGTATTGTGTGAAACAGCCCAGGTGTCTCTGGGTGGAAATAGTTTGACTCCTGGCCAGACGCATGGAGATGTCGTTATGGAAACAAAAGAGGAGTAGTCTCCGCCTCCTCTACTGTGACAGAGGAGGGAGAGAGAAGGAGAGGGGGAGGGAGACAGGGGGAGAGAGAAGGAGGGAGACAGGGGGAGAGAGAAGGAGGGAGACAGGGGGAGAGAGAAGGAGAGGGAGGGAGACAGGGGGAGAGAGGGAAAGGACTGTGTGAAATCTGTCCTCCAGATAATTTGTTTGTTTTAAAACAAGGTTGACTTCCAGTGGGACAAGCAAAGAGAACATGGTGGGTTCTGCAGAGAGAACATGGTGGGTTCTGCAGAGAGAACATGGTGGGTTCTGCAGAGAGAACATGGTGGGTTCTGCAAAGAGAACATGGTGGGTTCTGTAGAGAGAACAGGGTGGGTTCTGTAGAGAGAACAGGGTTTGTTTGAGAACATTCATTCAGGAAAGATAGAGAGAGGGAGCAGGACGGATAGAGAGAGTGTGATATAGAGAGAGAGGGATAGAGAGTGTGATATAGAGAGAGAGGGATAGAGAGTGTGATAGAGAGAGAGGGAAGATGGAGAGCGAGAGAGAGAGGGAGGGGAGGAAAGAGGGATGGAGGAGAGAGAGAGAGGGAGGGGAGGGGAGGAAGGAGGGATGGAGGAGAGAGGACGACCCAGCCTGTCACAGCATCTCATTAGCAGAACCTCCTTTGAAGCTCTTTATCTCCATCACCATGTATCACCACCACACACACACACTCTCATACACTCACACACACTCACACTCACACACTCACACATACACACTCACACACTCTCATACACTCACACAAACTCACACACACTCACAAACTCACACATACACACTCACACACTCTCATACACTCACACACACTCTCATACACACACACACTCTCTCATACACACACACACTCTCTCATACACACACACTCTCTCATACACTCTTTCTCTCACACACACACACTAATTTCCCGGGACCTATCTCATTATGTGAGCTGCGGTGTCTTATGTAACGTGTTTCCCCTCAGTAGGGGGATTCATAATGCATGAGAACCACAAGAGGGACTTCCTCTCCACTTACACACGCTAGCTACCTCACTTCCTGTCCAATTACACACGCTAGCTACCTCACTTCCTGTCCACTTACACACGCTAGTTACCTCAATTCCTGTATACTGAAACACCCGCACATACACACACAAACACACACACACATACTTTATATATATACACACACACAGTTTCCTCTTGTACACACCTGCTCTACTGTATATGTAACTACATGGTACGTGTGTGTTTATAAATCTACAATATAATTTGAGACATCCATCCATGCATCCATAACCTTAACCAGGAAAGACAGTCTAAACTCACCACACACCGACACACACAGACAAAGAGCATGGTCAATTATTCAGCTTTGCTGACATCCATTACATACCATTCATTGTAGATCATATAGGATAAACACACAGGAGCTGCAACATGCAAACACACACCTTCACAGGTCTCACACACACACACACACACACACACACTCTCACACACCTGCACAGGTTACACACACACAGACATACTCACTCATAAACACACACACACACACACACACACATATATATATAAAGATATATCATACACAATTTGTAGGTACATACAGAAAAACACACTTAATACACACACACAGCCGAAATAACTTGATTGTTATTACATTGCTATTGCTTGATTGCTATATACAGGCAGACAGACAGACAGACAGACAGACAGACAGAAAGAAAGACAGACAGACAGACAGACAGGCAGACAGACAGACAGAAAGACAGGCAGACAGACAGACAGACAGACAGACAGACAGACCGACAGACAGACAGACAGACAGAAAGACAGACAGAAAGACAGACAGACAGGCAGGCAGGCAGGCAGGCAGAGAGACAGACCTCCATGCTGGTCAAGTTACAGCGGTGTGTCCCAGAGAACCATCCTGTGCTGGAGCACTGGTTGATATCCATGTCCTGGAGGTTGACATCCACACGCACGACCCCCCTGGAGGGAGACAGAGTTCACATCACACACATGTACTGTCTCCTCTGTGTGTGAGGGTGTGCGTGGGGTGTGTGTGTGTGTGTGTGTGAAGTCTGACACCCATTCGCTGAAACACACACCAGAAGATTTCTGAACACTCCTGACCACAACAGAATCAGCTTTATTGCCTAAGTAGGTTTTCATCTACAAGGTCTGCTGGAGCGTATACACACATAGTGTGAGAACAAACATTTAACACCTGGACAATCATGTCTGTCTCCCTCAGACTACGGGAGACAACCCTTGCCTTCAGATCGGAAACAATATTCAAAATCTTCTGGAGTCATTTACATTTAGAATGTCTTCCTTCTCAAACGCTGGGCTTAAAAGTGACGACATAGAGATTCAGAGTTTGGGTTAAGAAAGAGGGAAGGAAGATTATAATTGATCTTAAAATCCCATGATTACCTCAACATCAAGGGTTCGTTTTAATTCTTCTCCACCCCCCACCCCCCTCACACACACACACCTGGTACTCACCTGAACTCGGGCGCAGAGTCTTTCCTCAGTCCGTAAAATCCCGCGGACAAGGTGAGCAACCAGTGCGGTACAAAGCTTCCGTGCTCGCACTCCAGGAACGGCGCGGACCACCGGATCTGGCTTTTATCCAGGAAGTAGACGTTCGGAGCGGCGGTAACGTCCAGGCTGGACGCTCTCTTCTGTAGCTGGGGTCTTTTCCGGTCCCTAAACTCGTTAAACCACTCCGAATCCGGTGTTCGGCTCCTGAGGTGGAGGTGAGCAGAACCGGAGAGGTCTTGGAGAACCACTTGCTTGTCTGTCCTGGTCGCCTGGAGGAAGATGTGAGGACCGGGCGTTGGCGCGTCCGTGTGGAAAGTTACCACCGCCCGGTGGATTTTGGGGTCGCCCTCGAGGATGCTCCTGACCAGCGCGTGATACCAGTGAATGTCCCGCCGGAGGCTGTGCTCTCGCGACCTGTTGGTCTGGAGGATCATGTTGAGGAAGTTGGTCGCGTGCGCCACGGTGTCCAGCACGGTGTGCAGGGAGTAGTGTGATGCGACGCGCGTGCCACCACGGAGGCTCCGGAGCTCGTATCTCCGGGAGCAGTTTACCTGCCGCAGCGCCGAAGAATCTCCGGTGTGGAGGAAGGCTGTCACTACCCGCGGCAGGTCCTCCTCGATCTTGTGCGCCACCACCGTGCGCTCGGTCGCGTGCCCGGGGTAGTAAGTTGGGTAATGAAACGATTCTTTGTTGATTGCTTGGTTTTGGGTGCTGAGGATAGTCGGTATATTTGCCCGTATCTCTGCGTCTTTGTCGTTGTCGGACCATTCTACGTAACCGTAGTTTGATCCGAAGACAAGCCCCATTCGGAAGAGCAGGAGAATGAGTGAGAAAGCCATCGCGTGCACCGTCGCTCTCCGCGGGAGAAACCGTCTTCCCTTAGTCAAGCGTGAGCATAACCGACACCGTAATTTGTGGCTTCCGCAACTAAAACAAGCCGTCTCTGACGTGTACCGGAGTTTAACATCCAAAGGGTTTGTCTCCTAGGTGCAGCTCGCGTCTGACTCCGCGCTCCTCGCCGCTTCTTCCGTTGCTCAGACTGCATCTGTGACGGGCAGATGTTATCACGGTCGACCAATCATCTCCACCACCTCCCAGACGGTTTACAGTTAAAGTGACGCCCTACCTCTAGATCACCGTAAACACGGGCTGCGTTTTGGGAGCTCTCTGTAAAATAATTTCTCGAGACCGAGAGGTGCGTGTAGGACGACGATGTGAGGTCTCAGAGGATGCAGAATTGAAATACCTCTCGAAAAAGAAATCCCCTCTTCACCGATATCTCACTATCGCACGAGTCACCTGAACTGTGGCGTGTGTGGCTGTTCTTTCCGCCAATCCTCTGCGCGTGGTGGGAGATGGGTGGAGCGAGGCAACCGGGAGCTGTCCGGCGCTCAAAGTAGCTCAAGGTGACGAGCAAAGCATCTGTGACGGTATTGGAATTAAATTGGGGCCCCATTTGAATCTGGTTCCCTGAATGTGTGTGTGTGTGGGTGTGCGTGTGTGTGGGTGAGTGAGTGAAATGTCACAGGATTGAGCGTTCACGCTGGCCTGCACGTGCCTGTGTTTCTGTGTTTGAAAGTGTAGGTGTGTTGCTAGCGTGTCTGTGCGTGTGCACGTGAACGTTATGACTGCAGAAGAGCTGCTGTTGCCTGGGGTGACTGACGGGACGTTTCTATGGTAACTGGGGTGATGACCGCTAAAGCCCCCGGAGTGATGGCACCAGAACAGTTAAGAGATCACAGGCAGACAGACAGACAGACAGACAGACAGACAGGCAGACAGGCAGACAGACAGACAGGCAGGCAGGCAGGCAGGCAGGCAGGCAGGCAGGCAGAGAGGCAGTTAGACAGGCAGGCTCCTGTGTTTCTCCTGGTATGTGACCACAGCTGTGTCTGGTCTGATGAATATTTGATGTGTTTGTGTCTCATCTGCATACCTCTATGTACTCCTCTATGGCAACATCAGCACTGCCACCAGTCCTCCTCTCTCTCTCTCACAAACACACACACACCTACACACACACAGCATCAGCACTGCCACCAGTCCTCCTCTCTCTCTCTCACAAACACACACACACCTACACACACACAGCATCAGCACTGCCACCAGTCCTCCTCTCTCTCTCTCACAAACACACACACACCTACACACACACAGCATCAGCACTGCCACCAGTCCTCCTGTCTCTCTCACAAACACACACCTACACACACACGGACAAACACACACAAATACATGCAGAAACACACACACACACACAGAGATATATACACACACTCTTCCTTCCCAATGCTAGAATAACAAGCTTTGGAACATTAGAATACAGCTCCTTCATGTTCTGCTGCCTCTGACACAAAGTTTTTGTCATGCTGGATGGTGCGAAAAAGAGCTCCACCAGCAGCCTAGCTTCAACACCATTTTAGCTACATGTGTGGTTGTGTGTGAGGTGAGGTGAGAGGGGTTAGATCAATTAATCACAGGGATCATTCAGTTCCCACAAGAAAAGACAGACACACACATTCTTAAGTTCACAGTGCTGATTGAGATTCTTTCATGTCAATATTGAGGCAGACTTCCAGCAGTGATCATTTACTAAGATAAAGGAATAGTGTCTATCTGTGTGTGTTTGTTTACCTCAGTGGTAAATGTCAATTCTCTGTGCCAGACCAGCTGCAAGAATGTGATGGAGACAAAAATATCTAGGTGTGTGTGTGTTTGTGTGCTCATGCTGTTTACTGTCGAGAAAATGTCAGACAGAATTGGTGTCAACAGCTCTTCCTGTTTAGTCAGGAAAGGTTTTTACGTGAGTAGGATATTAGGGTATAGAGTTGGGTGTTTCTGAAGGGGGGATATTAGGGTATAGAGTTGGGTGTTTCTGAAGGGGGGATATTAGGGTATAGAGTTGGGTGTTTCTGAAAGGGGGATGTTATGGTATAGAGTTGGGTGTTTCTGAAAGGGGGATGTTATGGTATAGAGTTGGGTGTTTCTGAGGATTTGGGAGTTGTGAGCTACGACAGATGGGCTGGGAGGCTTGGGGGAGAGCTGTGGGGGGGAGGTGGGTGGCGTGGGGGAAAGCTGTGGGGGGGGTGGGTGGGGGGGGGGAGCTGTGGGGGGGGGAGGGGGGGTGTCCGTCTGGCGAGAAAGGGAACGTGTGAACTGACAGGTGTAAAATTAAAGCTCGTCTCAGAACGAGGAGAAATGCCCCCAGAGAACATGTGGGTGTGAAGACAGTCTCATAATCCTGGAAATACACTCTGACACACACACACACACACACACACACACACATACATGTATATACACACACACACACATGCACACACAAGCATGCACACATTGATCAACATGCAACACACATACATTCTCGTTTGATTTATTATTTTTTACATGCAAGCCAAAACAATAACACGCACCTTCCCTAATCATATAGCCTGCCTGATTTCTCAAGTACAGTGCTGCCATCTTGTGGACAAGGGTGGAAAGACAGAACGACTCTGGCCCCACCCCTACCATACAACCATCTCCTGAACTTGATGTAACAGTACTTGATGAGGACTCACTACTAATCTATACCAGGGCGTAGCCACGGGTAGGCCTGGGTAGGCACAGGCCTACCCAATTTGTTCTACGGCTTACCCAAAAACGAAAACATCTCAGAAAATTATTATGCACCGGGTGCACATCGCATAGTAAATACATTTAGACATTTAGCAGACGCGCTTATCCAGAGCGACTTACAGTAAGTACAGGGACATTTCCCGGAGGCAAGTAGAGAGAAGTGCCTTGCCCAAGGACACAACGTTATTTGACACTGCCGGGAATCAAACCAGCGACCTTCTGATTACCAGCCCGATTCTCTAACCGCTCAGCCACCTGACTCCACTCCACTAAATAAGTAAAAAAATCCATATTTTTCTAGGCCTACCCAAAAAGATAATTCTGGCTACGCCCCTGATATGTACTACTCTGCTCTGCTTTACTCTGTTTTACGCTTCTCTGTTCTCCTCTCCCCTTTCCTCACCTCTCCTTTCATTTTGTGTGAAATATTACTTTCAAAAGGTTGAACAAATATTTTCACACATTTTATTTTCAACTTTTTTGAAAATGTATTTTTCAACCTTTCTAAACTTTTGATAATTTGATGGTAGATCCATCCAACAGAGCCAGCTCTGTTGATCAGCTATAAAAAATATGTGCATGTTCCCGCCCGGTTTCGAACCGAGGACCTTTCGCGTGTTAGGCGAACATGATAACCACTACACTACGGAACCTGTGCAGCGCGCATTGGGAGGGGTTATAGTTTTTATTGACTACTGCGAAGATGTGTCCCTCAATATTTGCATGTTTAGAATGAATACTGAAAACGATATACTCTAAGGACATACATTTAGACTATATATGATTGTCAAATAAAGACTTTTCAATGTGACTAATTCGAACGTAGACCCTATAAATACCGGATGCTAATCAGCGCCTAGCATTGATGCGCCAGACCCCTATTGGCTATCCGTCACATTGCACAGTTTATGTGATGTGTTTTGGCTGATGTACGGGGAAGCATTTGGTCAAATTAAGATACCAACAGATAGAGGACGATAGACAAAAAACGTTACAATATTCGGTAAGTCGTATCTCCGTATCATATCCAAACCTGTTCTGACAAATAACGTAAGACGTCGTGCATTATTTTGCGAATGGTACTAGCCTACTAGATAGCTTGCTAGCTTGCCGTTTTGATAAAACAAGATTTCTGCAGTTAACTAGCCAGCTAGATCGCTTCGGTGAAATAATGGAGTCTAATATCATAACAATGTCATAACGTCATCACAAATGCACGAATCTGTTGCGTGCTAGATAACACTAACCAGGAAGAGATCAGTCATTCATTCACAATACTATGATTCGATATCAGATTTAACGCGAGCGTGGCTTTTTGATTTGTTTATTTATGTAGCCTACAATCTGCACGCGTTGTCGAAACTATGATCAGTTTGCCGGAACGCTGGCCACCAGCATGATATCTGGAAGTCCTTGCGTTACTACCCACGCAGTTTACCCTATTAGCACGGAGATTAGCACTACTGATGTCCATTTATAACATAGCAGCGGTAAGCAAGCTGATGAGTAGAGGACGTCTACAAGGTAGATGGTCGCTGTTAACGTATCGGTGTGATGCATGCTCCGCTATTACATTTTTTGCCCCACTTTCCTAAATGGGACATCTCCGTGTGTGTGTGTGTGTGTGTGTGTGTGTGCGTGCTCGTGTAGTTAAACTACACTTAGCTTCGTTGTTTATCTTTAAGTTTGACAGTCAACGTTGTTGTGTTTCGACCCTAACCCTAACCCCCCCCCCCCAGGCCAGATGAGTGTTGATCATGTGACCCCCCCCCAGGCCAGATGAGTGTTGATCATGTGACCCCCCCCCCCCCAGGCCAGATGAGTGTTGATCATGTGACCCCCCTCCATGCCAGCTGAGTGTTGATCATGTGACCCCCCTCCAGGCCAGATGAGTGTTGATCATGTGACCCCCCCCCCCAGGCCAGATGAGTGTTGATCATGTGACCCCCCTCCAGGCCAGATGAGTGTTGATCATGTGACCCCCCCCCCAGGCCAGATGAGTGTTGATCATGTGACCCCCCTCCAGGCCAGATGAGTGTTGATCATGTGACCCCCCCCCCAGGCCAGATGAGTGTTGGGACAGTGTACCCTGCTGCGGACGAGGCAGAGATGAGCCGTATCCACTACGAGCTGGAGTACACGGAGGGCATCAGCCAGCGCATGCGTATCCCCGACACCCTGAAGATGGGGCCAGAGGGCCAGGCAGGGGGGCTTTCCCCAGGGGCTCTGGCCCTCCACCCTGCCCTGATGCACGTGCCCGAGAGGATCGTGATCTCAGGTACGGAGGATCGGGGTGGGGGGCGTGTGTGACTGTGTATATGACGGTGTGTGTGTTCCAGGGGACGATGTGGACTCGCGCTACTCCCGGCCCAGAGACCTGGACTTGATCCAGGCCACGCCTCCGCTGGACCTGCTGGGCATGAAGGCTCCTCCCCGGGTCCTCACACTGACGGAGCAGCCGCTGGACTCCCTGGAGACGGACCCCGCGCCCCCGGCCCCCACGCACCGCACGGTCAGGACCTCCACCCCTCCTCCACACAGACAGTCTCCAGTGTCTCGGTGTCAGACCTCACTCTCAAGAACTTTCCTTGCCCTCTTCCTTCTTCCCTCCCTCCCTCCTTCTTTCCATCCTTACCTACATCCTCTCCATCCCTCCCTCCCTCCCCCCTCACTTACCTCCCCCCTTCATGTCCCTCCCTCCCCCCTCACCTCCCTCCCTCCCCCCTCCCCTCCCCTCCCTCCCCCCTCCCCTCCCTCCCTCCCCCCTCCCCCCCTCCCCCCTCACCTCCCTCCCCCCTCACCTCCCTCCCCCCTCCCCCCTCACCTCCCTCCCCCCTCACCTCCCTCCCCTCCCTCCCCCCTCCCTCCAGGCTCACTCCAGGTCGAGGAAGGAACGTAGTGCCACTGAGAGCCCAACTGTCCGTCACAGCAGCCCCGCCCACAGAGCAGACACCAGGTAGACTCTTCATCTCTCCTCCATCTCTCTCTCTCTCCTCTCCATCTCTCTCCTCTCCATCTCTCTCTCCATCTCTCTCTCCTCCATCTCTCTCCTCTCCATCTCTCTCTCCTCCATCTCTCTCTCTCTCCTCTCCATCTCTCCCCCCCCCCCCTCTCACTTTCTCAAGGATAACAACTATACATTCTCTGTCTCCTGCCCCCCCAGCGTGACCCCGTCCCCCGCGGCCCCTGTGCGGGTGTGCCCCCCCCTGTGCACCCCGGAGGATGGATCCCCCCTCTACTCAGCTGGGGGGGTGATGTCCTACATCCAGGCCACCACACGCCGGGCCTACCAGCAGGTCCTGGAGGCCCTGGAGGACGGACACCGCAGGTGAGCTAGGGGGAGGGGTGTGTGTGTGTGAGGTGTGTGTGTGTGTGAGGTGTGTGTGAGGTGTGTGTGGAAGAAGAAGAGTAGCGGTACTGATGCTGGTGCTACTACCTCCCTGCTGAGTTGACATAATAACCAAAGCATGAATCTGCTGATCTAATGGGATATGTGTGTGTGGTTATAGGGCCCAGCTGGACATGACCTTGGATATGACCCCTGATGACTCCGGATTGGTGGATGCTTCAACACTACGACGACAGGTAGGCAGTCGTGACCAAACGTTCACAGTGCCTGTGTGTGAGTGATCCTTGGCTTCCTGTGTTTCTCTAAAAGTGTGTGTGTGCACTCCTCCTCCAGATCGTGAAGCTGAACCGGCGCCTCCAGCTCCTGGAGGAGGAGAACAAGGAGCGTTCCAGGAGAGAGCTGCTGCTCTACTCCGCCACCGTGGCCTTCTGGCTCCTCAACACGTGGGTCTGGTTCCGACGCTAGAGCCACCGTGCGGAACTGGCAGGACCGGGGTTCTGGGGTACGAGGTCGGCAGAACTAGCTACCTCCCCACCCTCTTCAGATCGTCATCATCAAGTGTCAAAGTTTATATCTAAATCTAGAGATGCCATAGCATGTGTCTGAATGTCTTTACCATAGCCCCACTCCCCTTTTAGGGTCTAGAACCCCCCTCTCCCCTCCCACTTATGGGGAGTGGGGATTCTAGAATTTACAGGGGGGCATTCTAGAGCTGATAGAATCCCCCCTCCCTGTAAATTCTACAACCCCCCCCCCCCAATGAGTTCTAGAATCCCCCGTCCTCATATAGGGTCCAGACCCACCCCTACCCCCTGTAAGGTCTAAAACTGACCCCCTCCCTGATAGGGTCCAGAACCCCCATTTCACCCCTGCCCTCCATCACCCTGTTATTACAATAACTGAAGGGTGTTTGAGTTTTAGGTAATATGACTCTCATCTTACCTCTGTTATTTCCTTCAGTCTCCTGTTTGTCTGAATGGAATTACAGCACAGGTTTGTCTCTGTATGAAGGGAGTAGCACTGTTTGAATGTTGTTATAGTATTACGGTCCTTTCTGTTTAGAATCTAAATATCATATTTTTATGGAATATTGCAATAAATATGCATATGGAGTTGTATGTATCATAAAATAATATATTTCATCATATTATCGACTGGAAACTATTATGCCAAATGTGATGGCTGTCTATTCTGTTTTGCTTTATTAAGCACAGAGACTGCCCTGTACCTGCCCTGCCAAGATGCAGTCTGACGTTTCATATTTATTTATTATTTGTAATGTATCGATATATCATTTGTAAATATTTACTGTATTAAATTCTAGGTGGTTGAAGTCTACTTTGAACTGGCCTCCCCTGTGTTCACTGCTGCCAACTTTGGAAAATGTGTGCGATTACAACAAACAATACTTGTCTCTTGTTTCTCTCACAATATCTCACAATATCCCTTTCCCATATTGCATAACCAGGGTAAACAACTTCCGGTAGCTAGCAGTTACGTTTGTTCGCTCAAACTGCCGTTTTTTACGAGGAGTTTGGGTGATCTTCCAAAAATGACAATTAACGATCTACATATGATTCTGTTGCTGCCCTTCAAGCATGAGGAAAAAGGGATTCAAATTGTACGTTTCGAGCAACTTCGACAATTACGAAGGTAAGATTTATCTAACTCACACAGTAAAGTAGCTAGCTAGCTATCACGAATCGAACGGATTTGGGTAGTAGTAGCTAACATTAGCTAGGCTAACTATTTAGCAATGTTTAGCTATTTCCGATAACCAATTTGAAAAAATCCACGTAAGTAGTTCTACCCCCAACAGGCGCAACTGCAACAAAACCTCAACTCAAACTCAAAGATAATTATAATAAAATAATTGCATTTGGCAATAGCTAACCCTACACAGTCATCATTTACCATTGTATTCAGAGTGCTAGCCCTAGCATTGAGAGTGGCATTTAACGTTGCATGTGTAATGTTGCGCTAACTATTTTATTCAGGAGTAATATAGATAGCAAAGCATTTTGTAGCTCATCATTCAGTGACCATCTGAATGGAAGATGGCAGGACTTCGACCTCGTCTTCTGTTTTTTTTGCACCATTGCTGTGCCTGACTGGCTGAGTTTGTATGACATAGGTGGAGCTGTCGAGATCAAAACGTGATTAGCCACGCCTACAGTCTTGAGGAATGGTAAACAGGTTTTGAACAAGGTTTTCTAACAGTTCTGAATTTATTTATTTTCACAACTTTTCGTGGATGCGCAATGAAACGCCAAACTTTGATATCATATATACATTTTCACTATTTCAAACCAAGTTTCTTGTGACTATGGCACAACAATAGCAAAGGTTTATTTATTTATTTCTTCCGGAAATACGTATCACTGTCGTGTGGATATAGCCAAATCCTTAACGTCAGAAAGAAATGGGGATTTTAAAGTTGGCAGACTTGATTCGCTCCGAAGCACCTGATGCGATTACGCATAAGGACATCAGCGATTACACAGGTAAAGCTACCCATCTCAATGTTTGACAGTTTGACTCGTTAACTCCTATGCTAACGTAAATGAGCTAGTTGTGAAGCTGCAGCACCTGAAAGCTTTTACGGTACCCTTAACAGCTGATCTCAACAACCAGTAAAATGTGATCGTGTTCATTTGGATTTAATCGCAGGCAAGGTCATCGCCGTGGACACTTCAATCATTCTCAACCAGTTTCGAGCGGCTGTACCTGGTCTCGAGCAGCTAGGGTAAGTTAATGAACGAATGAGAGTTCTTCTTTACGAACCAAAATACTCTTTATTTACTTCATCGCTTTGTTTTAACTGTTAGCCATAATTTCGTTTAATGCCAGATAGCGGAGCACGTCTGTCTTGTGTTGTTTCCTGGTCTCTTCAGATTGTATGCTGGTCCTTGACAGTTTGTGCAGACTCTCCTTTCCCGCCTCAAGGTTATGGAATATCTCTCCCTCCAACATCTCACCCTCCTCTCTTATCTCCCCCACTCTCTCTCCTCCTCTCTCTCCCCCACTCTCCTCCCTCTCTCCCCCTCCAACCTTAACTGCCCCCCTTGTAATTTATCCCCTTCCCTCCCTCCCCCTCCCCCCCAGTCCCTTAGCAGGTCTGTTCTTCCGGACTCTAACCTTCCTGGAACATGACATCAAGCCCGTGTTTGTGTTTGACGGAGTTCCCCCAGCAGAGAAGAGAGCTGTGGTGAGTGCTCTCCTGATGTAAGCCTGGACCCGTCCTACTGCCCTGTGCCTACATTACTGATCCAGGCCTACCCTAATGATCTAAACCTGATGTTGCTTTGACCAGCCTTGCTCGGTCTTTGTGTCCTAACCTGCTTTGTGTGTGTGTGTCCGTCCAGCTGGAGAGGAGGGCCCAGGCTGCAGGGTGGAGCTTCCCCAATCGCTCCGGCTCAGGTAAGACTGACACACACACTTACACATTCACATACACACTCAATTTCTTACAGTATTTGACTGTAGATCTAGAGGTCACAGGTTCAAATACCCCCTGTTCTGTGTGTTGCTTAAAAAAAGCGTAAAAGCATCTGCTAAAAACATCTGCTTAATGAATACACGCACTGTTTGTGTGTGTGTGTGTGTAGCCTCCAGTCAGACTCGCGACTGTCTCCAGCTGCTGCAGCTCATGGGGGTTCCCATCATCCAGGTGAGCCAGCAAACAGCCCTGCTGAGCCAACATGGAGGCCGTAGCCCTGCTGAGCCAACATGGAGGCCGTAGCCCTGCTGAGCCAACATGGAGGCCGTAGTCTTCATCTCCTTATGTTGTAGTTGAGCCAACATGGATGCTCTAGCTTGATTGCCTAGGCAGTCTACATTGAATGGACAACATCTTCAATAAATCCCCCCTCCCCCCTCCCCTAGGCTCCGGGGGAGGGAGAGGCTCTGTGTGCCAGGCTGGTGCAGGGGGGTGTTGTGGACGCCGTGGCGTCAGAGGACATGGACACGCTGGCCTTCGGAGGAACAGTCCTGATCCGCCAGCTCAGCGCCAAGAAAAACGGGTCTGTCACACTCCACATAGACCCCACACACATCTCACACACACCTCACACACTCCTCCACACACACCCTTCCAGACTCCACACACCCCACACCTCACACACTCCACACCTCACACACTCCACACCTCACACACTCCACACACACACACCCTTCCACACCTCACACACTCCACACACACACACACCCTTCCACACCTCACAAACACCTCACACTCCACACTGCCACACCCCACACACTCCACACACACCCCACACACTCCACACACACACTCCACACACACACCCCACACACTCCACACACACACCCCACACACACCTCACACACTCCACACACACACCCTTCCACACCTCACACACTCCACACACACACACCCTTCCACACCTCACACTCCACACTGCCACACCCCACACACTCCACACACACACTCCACACACACACCCTTCCACACCTCACACACACCTCACACACACACCCTTCCACACCTCACACACTCCACACACACACACCCTTCCACACCTCACACACTCCACACACACACACACCCTTCCACACCTCACACACTCCACAGACACTGTGACACTGACACAGCAGCATCATCTTCTTCTTCTTCTTCTCTCAGTGAGGTGGTGGAGTTCTCCCTGGAGAAACTGCTGGCCAGACTGAGCCTCTCCCAGAAGGAGGTGAGCCCCCTGCTGGCTCACACCAGCATCTACCTGCTCTAGTCTGGAACTGTCTGATATTATGTCTTCTGTTCCTGGTTCCTCCCCCTCCTGTTTCTGCTCCAGTTTGTGGACCTGTGTATCCTGCTGGGCTGTGACTACTGTGAGAAGATAACAGGCCTGGGTCCTAAGAGAGCCCTGTCTCTGATACAGACCCACCGCTCCATAGAGAACTTGGTTCAGCACATCAACAGGAAGGTACGCTGTGTGTGTGTGTGTGTGTGTGTGTGTGTGTGTGGGGGGGGGGGGGGTCAGAAATCCAGATCATCACTTGTTCTATCTCTATCACAATCACTGGAACTCCCGTCCTTTTCTCCCTCTCTCTCCCTTCCCCCCTCCAGACCCATCCAGTGCCCATGGCGTGGGGTTACCAGGATGCTAGGAAGCTGTTCCTCCTAGCCCCCCAGACAGAGGCCCCTGGCCTGGCCTGGACCAAGCCTGATGAGGAGGCGCTGGTCCAGTTCCTGTGCCACCAGAAACACATCAAGTAGGTCCTGGGTACTGCCTGGGAGGTAAAGCAGAGCAGAGTACAGTACAGTATGGTAGAGTTCTCATCAAGTACTCATAAATGATGCAAACCTTTTTTCCCCAGTACTTTTAAAAATATATATTTTTTCAACCTTTAGAAACTTTCCACACACAACACAATTTTTTTTGTGTTCCAAACTTTTTTTTTCACACAGTGAAAGGAGGAGAGGAGCGGAGAGAGAACAGAAAAATCTAAAACAGAAACCTTTCGAAAATGTTTTTTCAGAACTTTTTTTGAAAATCTTTTTCCAACCTTTTAGAAACTTTTTTTTCAACCTTTAGAAACTTCTTTTATTTTTCATTTTTTAACCTTTCAAAACTTTTTCCACACACAATACAAAAACGTTTTTTAAGGGAGCACAGAGTGCGTGGTCGGCTGGAGAGGTTTCGTCAGACGAGGGAGAGGAGGAGGAGAGAGAGGGAGCAGGAGGAAGCCTCTGGCCAGAGCAGACAGACTCGCATGGAGGACTTCTTCCGCGTAACCAGGAAGCGAAAGCAGGTGAGCCTCGTCACCACAGCAACCCTCCAGCACACATTCCTAACCTCTTAAAAACCTCTTCCTCAAACGGAGAAAATTTGTGCAAACCCTTTTAGAGGATCTTCAGTAATGATTTGAGTTTATTTTCGTTACAACAATTCCAGCGAAGCAGTCTTTGGCAAAATCCTGAATTCAGGCTCCAACCATGCTCTGATGTATCTGACCCTGTGTTGTGTTCCTGTAGCCTGCTGAGGCTGGGCATCCTGCCAGCAGCACAGTAAAGAGGCCCAGGACTAAGTGATGCTGCCCCCTAGTGGAGGGGGGTTGGTACTGCGGGATGAAAATGGGAACTTGTTTACAAGATTCTGAGATCCGGGCTGTGGTGTGGATGATCACCAGATCTATAAATCACCTATGCTGCCAGGAATCCTGGCATCAGCCTGTCCTGAATACTGGAAGATCAGTGCCTCTTGTCTGTGCTGTCGTGAGGCAGGAAGAGAGGCGAGGCGGAGGGAGGGGGGAAGGAGGAAGGAGAGAGGGGTCTGGAGGACAGAGAGAAGACTGTTCCTTCACTCAGCCTAGCTCATCCAACGCTGGCCTGCCTCCTTTCCAACCCAGCCGATACAGCAATACAGACCCCCCCCCCCTCCTGCCTTCCTTCCCTTGCTAATACAGCAACACCGCCCCCCCTGCCCCCCCCTGCCCCCAGCCAACACAAGGCTGTCTCTCATCACGCCCCTGTCAGCGGACACCTGCACAGACAGCTGTGCCTAACCCCAGACTTGAACACCACTTGCATCTTAAAACATGACCACACAATGGTCTGTGTCACTCCAAATCTCTGCCCTGGAGAGATTGTTTCTCCTTAATAACATGTTCTGTTTTTTTACAGAACGGTATTTGTATGGTAAAATACGAATAAAACGCATTCAAGAAAAAGATCGTTGAATGTCTTTAATTTGATTTAGGAAGGAATACACTATTGGCAGATACTAGACAGTCGTGGGACTGAGAACTAAGATAAGAAACGCAAGTAACCATTCCTCGCCAGTAGGTGGCAGCCGAGCATCGAAGGGGTAGACCGCATCTCTACCCTCCACGAAGAAGAGCAAGCCCCGTCCCCGCTAGACCTCCCAGATAGGTGTCTACCGCCGTCGAGCCGACTGCCGCCGAAGACCTCCCCACCCAAGTCCGGGATAAACTTCTCTCGCTGTCTGTAGCCCATCGTTTCGGTCATGGCGACGAGTGCGAAGCGAAAACAAGAGGAGACTCATCTGAAGATGTTGCGCGAGATGACGAGCCAACCGCCGAATAGAAAGTGCTTTGATTGTGATCAGCGCGGCCCGACTTACGCCAACATGACAGTGGGATCTTTCGTTTGTACCACCTGTTCGGGAATACTGTAAGTACCGCGCTGGGAATACCGTCTATATATTAGCTACTCAGGTGTAAACACGTCAAGTATAACGTATGTTTTGTATGCGAGGGATCCCGCTATCGTTAGCCAGCAAAGCTAGCAACTCACCACAGGACAGGTAACGCAATCGTGAGCTCGAGGCCGGCAGTAGGAAAGGGCTGGGTCGCATGCTTTGTTTACGAAGAAATGTGTGTTGGGTCGGGACAGCACTAGCTGTACTAGAGAGTTTCGTGTTGACGACTGGTCCGGGGGATTTTCTCACACAACATCAATGGCTCGCCGAGGTTCAAGGTTTGCACAACGGTTTGTGAACAGTTTGTCGCTGATGTAAAAACGGGCAAATATTTGATCAGTGTTTCAAAACAGCACGTCACCGCTTTACCGGCGAACCAGTCACGGGGGGGCAGATGAACTTTTATCTTCAGAGCTGGACATCCGGTGCTTGACATAGCAATACGCTCTCACACACTCACGCCCTGAGATAAGCAAAGTGGCGTTGGGTGGATCTAACCACTTGTAGAGTGAACCGGGTTTAAAGAGCGGAAAGAGGAGTGGACCAAGAACCGTAATCGTAACAGTCATGTGGGAAACGGAGGATAGGTGGTTAGCCTCGGTGATCAATTATTCATCACTTCATCCATAGATGTATTGTGACAGACAGTGAATTGGAGCGCGTCGCTTTTGTCTAGATCTATCCGTCACCGTCCACGCCAACTCGTACTCGTGTCTCACTCCCCAAACGATGTGGACATGTTGCGTTTTATCAATCTTGAATAAAAGCAGCTTTT
The DNA here is from genome assembly GCF_963692335.1 of Osmerus eperlanus. Classification (NCBI taxonomy): domain Eukaryota; kingdom Metazoa; phylum Chordata; class Actinopteri; order Osmeriformes; family Osmeridae; genus Osmerus; species Osmerus eperlanus. The sequence continues at coordinate 15,064,630 of NC_085033.1, read as the reverse complement.
GAGACCGATGTCCACATCACAAAATCACTCCCAGCTGAACGCAACAGAAACCTCAAACGGCAACAAACACCAGAGAAAGGCGCGTTATTGTATGAATAATAGATCGCAAACGACTTGAAACAGCTAGTTTCTCAGAAAGGTGTTCGGACGCTAGTTTCTCCTGGAAGGACGCCCAGGACTGCATGTCTGGCGTGACTTGCAAGGAAAAGTTCAGGCCAAAAACATCGGCCTCGGCCTCCCGTCTCATCCCCCCATTCTTCCTCTCCTTGGGGGTAATCAATAATGACATTTTAGTTCGGTGCCTGCCGGCCAATTTCTTCTCCTGACTGGAACACTCGGTGGGGTTCAGGACCGAACTGAACCCCAGCCAGAACAGCGTGTTTTGTGTAGTCACTCTGAAGAGCAGTTTGAAGCAGAGTGCTGGATGTTATCATCTCACTGTCGCCCTGACTCTCTTAATGACTCCTTGTCTGACTCTGAATGACTCCTTGTCTGACTCTCTGAATGACTCCTTGTCTGACTCTCTGAATGACTCCTTGTCTGACTCTCTGAATGACTCCTTGTCTGACTCTCTGAACGACTCCCTTACCACCACTACAAGCAGCAGCAGCCACTTTCTGATCAGCTTTTGTAGGATCAGACAGCACAGGACGGTTACAAAAAAATGAGTTGATCTTTGATTAACAGTTTGTTCTTCTATCTGACCCCCCCCCCCCCCCCCCCCCAGACGAGGTCTCAACCCCCCCCACAGAGTGAAGTCCATCTCAATGACAACATTCACACAACAGGAAATCGAGTTCCTACAGAAACACAGCAACGAGGTACAGATGTCAGCCCTCCCTCTATAGACTCACTCTACATCTATATACTCCCTCTATATGTATAGACTTCCCCTGCATGTATAGACAGTGGTTTCTTTGACTCATTCCTTCTCTCTCTCTACCTAGATCTCCGAAGTAGTTTCTCTGTCAGTTTTTCACTTCTGTCTCTGTCTCTGTCTCTCTGTCTCTCTGTCTCTGTCTCTCTCTCTCTCTCTCTCTCTCTCTCTCTCTCTCTCTCTCTCTCTCTCTCTCTCTCTCTCTCTCTCTCTCTCTCTCTCTCTCTCTCTCTCTCTCTCTCTCTCTCTCTCTCTCTCTCTCTCTCTCTCTCTGTCTGTAGTTTATCAGTCTAAACTTTATTTGCATTCCTTCTCTTGATGACTGTCTTTTCTGCCTTCCCCCTCTCTGTTCCCTTCCCCCCCTCTCCCTATCTCTCTCTCTCTCTCTCTCTGCCCCCTCTCCCCCCCAGGTGTGTAAACACATCTGGTTGGGCCTGTATGATGACAGGACCTTGGTCATCCCGGACTTCCGTGAGCCTCAGAAGGTGAAGGAGTTTCTCCAGGAGAAGTACGAGAAGAAGAGATGGTGAGCAGTGTGTGTGTGTGTGTACATATGTGTGTCTGTATGTATGTGTGTATATATATAAATGTGTGCCTGTGTGCAGGTATGTTCCTCCAGACCAGGCGAGGGCGCTGTCCAGTGTCCAGGCGTCCGTGTCGGGCTCCTCAGCCAGCAGCACAGGAAGTACCCCAGAGGTCCCTCCTCTGAAGACCCTGCAGCTCAACAAGACCCCCCCTCGCCAGGTACACACACACACACAGGTACACACACACACACACACATGTGTATCCACTCACACACTCTGTCTGTCCCTCCCCACTAGTCTCCTGGGATTAGTCGCTCCAAAGCCTGTGCCATTGTTCAGGAGAAAAAGTTTGATCTGCTGTCAGACCTGGGCGGTGACATCTTCGCCGCCCCGACCAATCAGGCGGCAGGCTCAGCTAACTTCGCCAACTTTGCACATTTCCCCAGACAATCAGGTAAGATGTGGGTGGGGCCTATAAAGGAGCACCAAATCATGTTTTATGAGAAATGGAATGCAAGTTGATTTTTCTGGTAGTTGCCAGTTTTATTCGGAGATGTTACACAAATAGAGGTTCACATGAGACATGCTAAAAAGAATTGCGCTTCGCTAGGTCAAGAACTGCTTCTCTTTTTTTTAAAGCTCTTTTGCGTAGCTGTGAGTTAGCGAGAGAGATCAGGAAGTGGTGATCTGAAATGCCTGTTAGCATTGCTAATGGTAATTATAAAGAACAGCCTCATGTCATTTACCAGTTTGGCATGTTAATCGGAAGGCTTCTGTACTGCAACGTAACTGCCCTTTTTTTGTTAATATCTTTATACGTACTAGAGCCCGACCGATAAAGGATTTTTAAGGCCGATACCGATACAAATATTTGGTGATTTAAAAATCTGATATTCCAATATTGGCCAATATAAAAAAATATTTTAAAAATCCAGAAACGCGTAACAAAACGAACTGATTTCCCTAACAGTAGTTATTTGTAGTTTACATTTAGTCACTTTTAGCAGAAGTTCTTATCCAGAGCGACTAAGTACAGGGACATTCCCCGAGGCAAGTAGGGTTAAGTGCCTTCCCAAGAATGCAACGTCATTTGACATGGCCAGGAATCGAACCAGCAACCTTCTGATTAATAGACCGATTCCCTAACTGCTTAGCCATCTGACTCCTGTTATTATTTCCTCACTAAAATAATGTTAATGCAGTTTCTGATAAATAAAATGTATAAAAATACAAACTTAAGATATTAAACTTATAAATGCTGATACCGATAGTTTGGAAAATGCTCAATATCGGCCGATAATATCGGCCCGCAGATATATCAGTCGGGCTTTTATACGTACTTCCTGTTTTGTACAAATCAGGAAGTTAAAACTAGCTTGTCCATGTTATTTACCACCCCAAAATGTCTCCTGCATGTTACCAAGAACTGGTGACAGTATAGATAGTCCACATATTTAAATTTTATATTCATATTTAAATTTGAGGTATATGTTTATTGTATGCACCTTCCTGCCAAAGCAAATTCCTTGTCTGTGCAAACTTTCATGACGAATAAATCCCATTCTGATTCGGACTGCTACTAACAGGGTTCCCGCGGGGTCTTAAAAAGTCTAAAATTCGGAACTTTAAATTTAAGGCCTTAAAACGTCTTAAAAACAGCCATATTTTCATCCGAGGTCTTAAATTTCATTTAGTCAGGTCTAAAAAAGGTTTTACCCTCGTTCATTTCCAGAACCGCTGGCCGCAGAAAGTTATGACAAAGTAGAAAAAAAGTATTGAGTCGCAGCCTACAAAGCGGAGCTCTACAAACGAAACCAGCAGAACGCTGCCCTCAGAAGGTTGGTTCGGTGTGTTGTAGTTCTTTCTGGGGGATATTGGTGTTGGTATGTACACGGTGATAAAACTACAAATCCTGTTATAAATGCAATACCTGCCCGCGAAATACGTCTGCGCTTCCTCAGAGTTTGTTAAAGTTCGGCTACGTGTGGAAAATGGGAAAGTGTACTTTCAACGAGACATGGCTAGCTCACAGCGATTTCCGCTGTTGGTTAAAAAATTACTAATGTGATTGTTTTATCTGTAAAAATACATTTATACTTTTTCAATGACTGAATTCATTGAAATAAAATGATTTTTTTTTCAGAATTTCTTTGATTAGAATATTTTTTGGGGTAATGCATCGTGTAGGTCTTAAATTTCAGTCTTTATGGTCTTAAAATGTCTTAAAAAGGTCTTAAATTTGACTTGCTGAAACCTGCAAGAACCCTGTACTAATGTACTGGCTGGGCCAGTGGCGTCCGCACCGAGTCATGAACCAGCCGTGACGGGACGTTTGATTACACACAGTGGAGTGCTCGTGGGGGTCGTGGTGCTCGTGGAGTTTTTTGGTTGCCGTCTCATGTGAGCGCCCCTTTGGTGTCGCTGAAACTGTCATCGCTGTGTAATCACTGTCCTTGTTACATTTCCTGTCATGTGACCCGTCCTGTGTTCCTTTTCCGTTGCCATAGCAACTCAGGCTAACTCCGGGGCAGCAGACTTTGCCAACTTTGAGGCGTTTGGCAACTCCGGAGTTCCATCTCATTACGGCACCCCACCCCCCCTCACATTCTGTTACCTCAGGTACCCCCACCCTCACATTCTGTTACCTCAGGTACCCCCACCCTCACATTCTGTTACCTCAGGTACCCCCACCCTCACATTCTGTTACCTCAGGTACCCCCACCCTCACATTCTGTTACCTCAGGTACCCCCACCCTCACATTCTGTTACCTCAGGTACCCCCACCCTCACATTCTGTTACCTCAGGTACCCCCACCCTCACATTCTGTTACCTCAGGTACCCCCACCCTCACATTCTGTTACCTCAGGTACCCCCACCCTCACATATCCACTCCACATTCACCTCATACGACCTGATACAGTCTAGGAAACTGGACAGTCTATTCTGTGAGATGTATGAGTAAAACCTGCCTGATGATTTGACTGTTTGTGTATTCTGTGTGTGTGTGTGTGTGTGTGTGTGTGTGTGTGTGTGTAGGCGGGGGCGTTCCCATCCCCTCCATGGCGGGTGCAGTACCAGCGCAGGCCCAGCAGGGGAGCTCTGCCGGCGACCGCTACGCTGCCCTGGCCGAGCTGGACAACGAGCTGTCCTCCTCCGCTCCTACTGGGAGCAGCGTGCAGGGGTGAGACACACACACACACATCATACACACACACACACCTATAGACACATGCTGTCCTCCTCCGCTCCTACTGGGAGCAGCGTGCAGGGGTGAGACACACACACACACATCATACACATCATACACGCACACACCTATAGACACATGCTGTCTTCCTCTGCTCCTACTGGGAGCAGCGTGCAGGGGTGAGACACACACACACACATCATACACACACACATCATACACGCACACACCTATAGACACATGCTGTCTTCCTCTGCTCCTACTGGGAGCAGCGTGCAGGGGTGAGACACACACACACACATCATACACACACACACACCTATAGACACATGCTGTCCTCCTCCGCTCCTACTGGGAGCAGCGTGCAGGGGTGAGACACACACACACACATCATACACACACACACCTATAGACACATGCTGTCTTCCTCTGCTCCTACTGGGAGCAGCGTGCAGGGGTGAGACACACACACACACATCATACACACACACACACCTATAGACACATGCTGTCTTCCTCTGCTCCTACTGGGAGCAGCGTGCAGGGGTGAGACACACACACACACACACACATCTATATACACACACCTATATATACACACAATGTGTATGCGTATGCTGTATGCGTACAGACACACTCACGTGTGTGTGTGTTTAGGAACATGTTTGGAGCCGTGTTGGGGAGCTCTCCTGCCCAGACCCAGCCTGTCCTTCCCAGCATGCAACAGGGCTTCGGAGGTGAGGGTGTGTGTGTGTGTGTGTGTGGAACAAAACACTGTCCTATGAACCACAGCCTCTTCAGGTGACGGTAACGTGTGTGTGTCTTCCAGCTGTTCCGTCCACCAACCCGTTTGTTGCCGTGGCTGTTGCCACGGAGATGGCCACCAACCCCTTCCAGACCAATGGCAGAGCTCCAGCAGCAGGTGTGTGTGTATGATTGCGTGTGTGTGTGTGTGTGTAAATCCTGTTAGTGTCAGTGCACCAGATCCAGCTGTGAAAGAGTGGTAAGAGTGTCTCTCAGTTCTCACTCGCCCTCCCTCTCTCTCTCCCTCTCTGTGTGCATGTGTCCCTCTGTCCCTCTGTGCGTGTGTGTGTGTGCAGCTTCGTTCGGTACCGGCTCTATGAGCATGCCCGCTGGCTTCGGGAACTCCTCTTCCTTCTGCCTCCCGACCAGCTTCAGCGGAACCTTCCAGCAGCCTTTCCCCGGCACGGCCCCCTGCCCCCCCGGGAACTACCACCCCCCGCCCAATGGTTAGTGTGCCCCCGATACCCTCTCCCTGCTACTCTCTCCTTCCTCCTCCTCCTCCACCCCTCCCCTCCACCCTCCACCCCCCGCCCAATGGTTAGTGTGCCCCCCCCTTCCTTCCACCTCCTCTGTCTGTGTAGTTGCTGTGCAACACCAGCAGGGGGCAGTAGAATGCAGCAGGTCTCATAGCGTCACACGTGGAGAAACAGGTTTACTGGTTGCTAATGTATCTCTGCATCTCTCTCTCACCCCCTTTTCTCTCCCTCCCACTCCTCCTCTATCTTTCTCTCCCTCTCTCCAGGTCCAGGATACCCAGTCTATGGGCACACTAAGCCCTCTATCGCCCCCTATGGCCAGCCAATGGCAGGGCCTGGCTTGACCAATAACCCCTTTATGGTAAGCACACCTTTTACATGTTATTCAATTAATAGACACTTTTATTCAAAGCAGCATATACTGTTGATGGTGCTTATAGAAAGTACAGCAGAATATATCTCTCTCCTGATCGCTTACTCTTTCTCTTTCCTCTCTCTCTCGTCCCCCCCCCCCCCCCCCCCCCCTCCCTCCAGGCGGGAGCCCCAGCAGGTTCCTTCCCCAGTGGGGGCTCCTCCACCAACCCCTTCCTGTAGCGCACCTCCCAGCCTCCGCCACCAGAGGGCAGCATGCACAGCACCTACTCAGCACATCCGCCGCCAGTGACTTTACTACACACTTCTGATCACCACACAAAGACGAAGAAAAAGGAAAAGAAAACTATGCTTGTGGACACTGGACAGAAACAACCACACTATGAACTACAGGACTATTCTGGAAAGATGCCCTTGGAACGATAGACACATTCTATATATATATATTATTACATTGTTTATGAGACTGTATACTCTCTGTGCATATCATCCTTTGTAATCATGTTTTATGTACGTTATCTATAAGTGAGTGGACAAACACAAGGGGTTCCATATGGTTCTGTACAGGGAGAGAACCTGGATGAGTTCTGAGGGGGGGGGGGGGGGGGGAGAGATCATAGATTACAGTTGTCATATAATAAGAAGGTGGCTGGGGAGGGGGGGGGGGTGAGGGAAGGTAGAAGATGGAGATGGTTGAAGATTTTTTTCTCCTTCTCCTCTTTAATCCTATACCTGCCAGGCTGTTATTCGGCCTACTGTAATCCCAGGCACGTTAGATTACCTAATCTCCCACTCCCCCCCCCCCCCCTGCTTTCTACCTCCTCTCTGTAATCTCAGATGGATCGTGAGGGAGTACAGGTGGAGGCCTGTGCCCCTGCGCACCACCTGTACACTACTGTTACCTATCCAGGCAAGGTACAACACGTTCACACAGACCTGGCTCTGAAAGGGAATAGGTTAACTTGTGCCACCAATCACTAACAATGGATTTTACAATTTACTCATAACGACATGATTATGTAAGTCAATGTGTACATATATAAATATATTAAAGATTTTTAACTACATATGGGCCTATGGTTAGGTTTTTTCTTGGGTAATACAGTGAATTTAACAGTCTTGTCCTATCAATGCAAATCAACAAAAGAAAATGGGTAAGCCCGATTTACGTTTTTGAGCAAAAAATTAGACATTGAATGTAATGTACAGTGTCACCTCCACTGTCCTTAAAGTCTGTTGCGTTGCTTCTCTGTTCTGTTTGTTACCGCTTGTATCTATCAGGGCAGGTGTGTGTGGTTCAGCTTGTATCTGTCAGTAGGACAGGTGTGTGTGGTTCAGCTTGTATCTGTCAGTAGGACAGGTCCAAATACATTTATTACAGAACTCACCCGCCACATCGGCAATCATACTGTCTTGTTGCTGCAGTAATGAGGGTACACACCGAGGCCTACCTCGGTGTGTTGTATAAAGACGTAGCCTATTCAGTGTGCTAATGTATGTTTGTACGGCCTTGCCCTGTCTGTCTCCCTTCTAACCCCGACCTTAACGTCACATGGCTAGTCTAGCTACATAACCCCTTTGTTAACAACATGGTTAGAAGCGAAGATCTGGCACTTTGTTGTGTAGTTAGTAGAGTAGTGAATATATTTAGTATTGACAGGCAGGGCAAGTGCAAATTAATGGCCGGAACTTGCCCTGCCTGTCAATACTAAATATATTCATGCATGATTCAATCGTACACCGGTTTGTGCGCTCTCCTCTATAGTTATCTCTCTCAGCTGAATGCAGATTCGAAGAACGGACATCGATTGTGCCTCGTCGTTACCACGGCAACCAAGTAAAGCGTTCAAGATGGCGTGTTTATTAGGAGACAGTTTATTTGAAATTGACGGACAAGGACCTGCACCTACAAAAGACTATTACCAGTTTACTGTCACCAAAACCGAGGTTAGTATGTTGGTGACGTTTCGTCGCCGATGTTATATACATGTTTTATTTTTGTCTGGGGTAGCTAATTCACATTCAACATGAGTGGTTAAAAGTCCCAATCTTGAGTCGTTCATTAACATTACTTAAAATTAAGACTAGTTAGCAACTTTGCTGCATTCTCTTTTCCATAAACACAACTCTTCCAGGTGATTTGGAGGTCGTGGAAGATATCCCTGCGAAGTGAGTTCCGGAACGCTAGACCGGGCGAGCTTCGGATGCAGCATAAAGACTTCCTGGAAGACAGCCGACTTCAGGGTAAAGTTCGGGTCACGACAACCATCCATGTTCACCAACAAATGCACATACTAGTCGTCCGTAGATGAATAAAACCAGAACTGTTGTTTCCGCTCAGGCCAAGTGAGGGTCGTGTACGGGCAGAAAACGTTACGCTATAGCCAGGCTCTGTGTCGAGGCGAGTTTGACTTCCTGGAGCGGATGCCGGACGCACTGCTACTGTGCATCCTCTCCCACCTGGAGCTCGAGGACATCGCTAGACTGAGACTCACTTCGCGAAGGCTGAGACAGGTCAGAGGGCATTCGGCTGTGTGTGTGTGAGACAAAGACAGAGATTCGTCTTCAGGTCAATCTATATATATATATTCGATGGTTCTTTTGTGCCTTAACCTCTTTTCTACCTCCTTTCATCTCTCAAAAGTGGCTCTTACACCCCCCCCCCTACAAATCACTAACATTTAGCAGATTCTGTCATCCAGTGGTTAGTGGTCTCTACTTTACAAGATAATAGCATAATTTTAAATATAATTTTAGGTCTCTGCCTGCAACTACCTTGTTCCTTTTCTCTTCCATGTTTAACAACACTCCCCTTTTCACCCTGTTCCTCCTTGCCCCCACCCCCCCCCCTGCTCCTCCTCACCCTCTTCTCTTTCCTCCCTTCTCCTCCACCCCTCTGCTCCCCCCCCTGCTCCTCCTCACCCTCTTCTCTTTCCTCCCTTCTCCTCCACCCCTCTGCTCCCCCCCCTGCTCCTCCTCACCCTCTTCTCTTTCCTCCCTTCTCCTCCACCCCTCTTCTCCCCCCCCTGCTCCTCCTCACCCTCTTCTCTTTCCTCCCTTCTCCTCCACCCCTCTTCTCCCCCCCCCTGCTCCTCCTCACCCTCTTCTCTTTCCTCCCTTCTCCTCCACCCCTCTGCTCCCCCCCCCCTCCCAACCCCTCCAGGTGTGTGACTCGGAGGAGTTCTGGGCGCAGGCCGTGTTGAGCAGCTGTGGGCCCCCCTCCCCCCAGGTGTGCTCCCTGGCCCGGGAGCTGGGCTGGAGGCAGGTGTTCTTCACCAGCAAGCTGCAGCTGCAGAAGCTGCTGAGCCGGAGGAGGAGAGGCAGCCCGCGGAGCCCCACGGAGCCCCGCACTGCTGACGCAGTCAGCCTGGCACTCTCAGACATGGGCCTTGGTTCTGGCCCTGACTCTGGGTCTGGTTCTAGTCCTAGCCCTGGCCCTAGTCCTGACTCTGGGTCTGATTCTGGGCCTAGCCCTAACTCTGGGTCTGGTTCTAGTCCTAGCCCTGGCCCTAGTCCTGACTCTGGGTCTGATTCTGGGCCTAGCCCTAACTCTGGGTCTGGTTCTAGTCCTAGCTCTGGCCCTAGTCCTGACTCTGGGACTAGTCCAAGTCCTAGCCCTGGCCCTAGTCCTGACTCTGGGGCTGGTCCTAGCCCTACTCCTAACCTTGAAACTCAGGTGTGGCTTTACGTGGAGGACCAGGGAGGCCAGGAGGGGGATGCCGACCCCAACCCCAGCCATAACCTCCCAGGGGAGCAGCTGGCTGGTCTGAGGAAGGGGTCTGGGGTCCAGAGAGATCCAGGGAACGGCAGAGGAGACTGGAAACGAGACTCAGGAAGAAGACTGAAGTGAGGACAGGTCATCTCAGACTGTTGATTCTGACTGGGTCTGACTGGTTCCTGCTTGTTCTGGCTGGACCCTGGTGATTCTGACTGGTTTCTGCTGGATCGCACTGGTTATGACTGGTTCTGATTGGGCCTGATACAGATGTTTGACATCTGACGTATTTTTCATAATGTTTTTGAAGCCTTTGTAGAGGATTCATCAACCAATTCATCATTTGTAAAGAATAATTAAGCAATCACACGTCGAAAAAATTATTTCAGTTTTTCTTCCAGTTACCCATCTTTTTTTTTTTCATTTGTTCTGTATGACAACCGTATTTCTCCTTCTAGTCTTCCTGCATTAAACAACTTAAATGTTCGGATTTAAGTTTGTGTTTTAGTTGCAATTACATATATAAAACACATTGCGTGGTATATTAAACCCAGTGCATCAGCGTTGTCAGTATCGATCGAAGTTTAGTTATGCTATATATGCTATGACCCCTAACAAGCACACGGCAAGGCTGTTGCCTAGCAGCTGTAGAACGGACAGAGACTGTGAACAAAGAGTATAAGTTATTTTCTGTGAATCTGAATTTCTTTCCTTTCAAATAGCTGCTAGGCAACAGCTATGGCCTCATGAAGTCATGTCACTCATTCACTTCTTAGGAGCCACTTTCCAGGAAGAGACATGAGGAGCAAGTATGAATGAGTTAGGGAATTTAACATATATTAATCTACTACTGTTATATTTTGCGATTGAAAACCTAAATGCTGTTGCATTAACAGGCCATGTTTGCGCATTTTCAATACCACTTTTATACTGTATATATAAATAAAAAATTACTGATGACTAATAAATGACTATTAAATAGTAATTATTGTAGATTTTCATATTCATGAACGTATCCTTTAAAATATTTTATTTTAATTGAAACCCTACTTGCAAATAGGAATATGTCCTGTGTGCATGTGCGCCAGTTCACATTGCAGTAAGGTAGCATACAAGGAGTGTCTGTACACTGACATGAATCTGGAGGGAAGCTGGCCGCTGCGACCCCCCTTTTCCACCAGATAAGCAGACACACTCACATTCACGCACACACAGCTACATACATATACATACACACTCAATACCTCACCGATCATACGTGCTTGTTAACAACGGTGAGTGGAGAGGGCTTGGAGTGTGTGTGCGATTGTGTGTGTGTGGTTGTGGCTTTGTGTGTGTGTGTGTGTGTGCTCCTCTTATCTAAAAGAGCGGAGCTGCTTTCTTCTCCACCCTCCCGTCCCTGCTGGGGGGAGGAGCCTGCTGGGGGGAGGAGCCTGCTGGGGGGAGGAGCCTGCTGGGGGGGAGGAGCCTGCTGGGGGGAGGAGCCTGCTGGGGGGGAGGAGCGTATGAGGAGTCTGGAGGGAGGAGCCTGCTGGGGGGAGGAGCCTGCTGGGGGGGAGGAGCGTATGAGGAGTCTGGAGGGAGGAGCCTGCTGGGGGGAGGAGCGGATGAGGAGCCTGGAGGGAGGAGCCTGCTGGGGGGGAGGAGCGGATGAGGAGCCTGGAGGGAGGAGCCTGCTGGGGGGAGGAGCGGATGAGGAGTCTGGAGGGAGGAGCCTGCTGGGGGGAGGAGCCTGCTGGGGGGAGGAGCGGATGAGGAGCCTGGAGGGAGGAGCCTGCTGGGGGGAGGAGCGGATGAGGAGCCTGGAGGGAGGAGCCTGCTGGGGGGAGGAGCCTGCTGGGGGGGAGGAGCGGATGAGGAGCCTGGAGGGAGGAGCCTGCTGGGGGGAGGAGCCTGCTGGGGGGGAGGAGCGGATGAGGAGCCTGGAGGGAGGAGCCTGCTGGGGGGAGGAGCGGATGAGGAGCCTGGAGGGAGGAGCCTGCTGGGGGGAGGAGCCTGCTGGGGGGGAGGAGCGGATGAGGAGCCTGGAGGGAGGAGCCTGCTGGGGGGAGGAGCCTGCTGGGGGGGAGGAGCGGATGAGGAGCCTGGAGGGAGGAGCCTGCTGGGGGGAGGTGCGGATGAGGAGCCTGGAGGGAGGAGCCTGCTGGGGGGAGGAGCGGATGAGGAGCCTGGAAGGAGGAGCCTGCTGGGGGGGAGGAGCGGATGAGGAGCCTGGAGGGAGGAGCCTGCTGGGGGGAGGAGCGGATGAGGAGCCTGGAGGGAGGAGCCCGTCGAGAGCCTGGCTGCTGTGTCGTCTCCCCCAGACAGACACAAGCCTTGGAGGATCTCCATGCTGCCAGGGTGTCAGGGTCGTCATCTATCCCCTGCAGAGTCCAGGACAGAGGACAGGGGACAAGAGCATTGCATGTGTCTCTATACTTTTATAGACGTACATAGACAGTTTAAATTGTTGCTGGCTGTGTGTTTGTGTGTGTGCTTTCTTTTCTTCTTTTTGTTTTGTCGGTTGAAGTGTGACGGTGGAGAAGGTACTAGAAGATTCTCTCCAAGTCTTGGGTATGTAAATGTGTGTGGGGTATTTAGTTGTCATGGCTGGGCTGTGTTGATTGGGTTTTAGAACTGTCAATGCTCTGCTGGTGTGGAGCTTTGGACTTCTCTTCATCACCAACCATCTCTGGTGGAGGGGATGATTGATGTTTCTCTGGTAGAGGGGATGACTGATGTTTGGTTTTCTGAGCTGATCTGTGGCCACCCACTGGTGAAGTCCTATGTGATACTGCCAAAGGGCTACACAATTTAAGTTTGACTGAGTTATTGTATTTTAGGACTGAGTTCCAGAGTTCCGGTGTTCTGTGACGGGGATGTGGAACAACACGTCTAGCAGGATGGAGGACTCAGACACAGGTGAGAAAGGAAGGGTGGTCTATCCTGCCACCTATTACTCAGCTAGTAATCAACTGAAAGGTCTCCCCCCCCCCCCAGCGATGCTGTGTCCAGATAGCATGCGTGTCCTGGACTCTGTGAAGGCGGCGGTGCACGGAGCGTCGTCTTTCGCCACGGGGTACTTCTGCTACCTCATCGTTGTCACGGTGAGGCACACGCACGAGCTGCGCTCCAAGGCTTCCTTCCTGCTCCTCTGCCAGCACTGCACCTGCATCGCCGCCTTCAACGCTGCCGGCTGCATCCTCCACTCCGTCCGGGCCTCCCGAGTCCCAGCGCCACGCCTCTTCTGCTGGCTCGTGTTCGACCTCCAGGTAGTGGCGGCGCGCGGAGCAATGATGAACCTCACCCTCATGGCGCTCAACGCCTGCCTGTCCGTGCTGCAGCCGCTACACTACCGGGCGCTGGTACGCTGCATTCAGAGGCCCGTCATGGTGGTGGTGTGGCTCCTGGCTCTGCTCAGTCCCGTGCTGTTCACCGCCCTGGCTGGGGCGCGGCTGGGCTGGGAGGGGGCACTGGTGCTGGAGGAGGAGTGCTCCACGGCGCTGGAGGGCTGGGCGTCGCGGCTGAGTAGCCTGGTGTTGCTGGGTCTCCTGGTGCTGCTCATCCTCCTCAGCAACGCCCTGCTCGCCATGGAGAGCTGCCGGGCCGGACACTTCACCAGGTCCAACAGGAGGGTCCGCCGCACCGCGCTGATCCACGCCCTGCAGATGAGCTTCCACATCCTGCCCCTCGTGGTCATCATCTCTCGGGTCCGCCTCGGGCTCCTCGCCCGGGTGCTCAACTTCCTGGTGTTCTCTGTGTCGCAGTCGGCCAGTCCCGTGGTGTACGGGCTGCGCTGCCGGGATCTGTGGGATTACCTGCCACGCTTCCTGCCCGGCTGGGCGCTGAGGCTGCGGAGCTGGTACCACACCTTGTCTGCAGGTAACAGCACTGGTAACAGCACTGGTAACAGCACTGGTAACAGCTCCAGTAACAACACCAACTTGGGTCCGGCTACAGATACCACCTTCATTAGTAGGAGCTCTGACGACTCGACAGACGTCATCCACATCATGACGTTCAACGCTGGGGAGGAGGCCGTGGGAGGCCAGGACAGCACGAGGCTGGGACAGCACGAGGCTGGGGAGGCAGCCTTGGGAGGCTGGGACAGCACGGGGCCGGAACCTGTACAAGCGAGACCTGCTCTGGGTGCTCGTCAGGAAGGTGAGACACACACAGAGATCAGAGGAGACTCATGAACTGGACGTGTTCTGAACTCAGACATGCCAAAGCACACACAAACACACGTACAGGAACACGCACTGTAGTTAAGCTCTTTGACACACACACAGAATCATGGTGATCTGCTACAGCAAGTTCATGGATCCATGCTGTTCCTATGTTCAGGTCATAGGAACAGGGTGTCAAATGCCAATCCTGTCGGGGAAATTACATGTGTGTATGTTTTTATATCAAAGGTAATTCATTAGTTTAGGCATAGCGAAGTGGTTAGAGATTTTGATTGCTGCTCAAGAGGTTGGAGGTTTAGATCCTGCCACCCTCAAGCACAGTTGCTGTTTCATAAACAGACAGCTTTGATGGGAAAATCAGATACAAGGATTGATTCTCAAACGTTTTCAGTCAAGATTCCAGTGAAAAACTATGTTGAAACCCTTCCATTAAGGAGTAATTTCACTCAAGGGTCATAGAAGATGAATGAATATTATAATTGTATTATATAACTGGGGTATAAACTAGCCTGTCTTGTAGATTTAAAATACAGGACCTGACTGAACTGTATTGGTTGTTTAAGGGTTCAACTTTATGGACGCTAAATGAAGGAGGTTGTGGAGGTGTAACCCAGTGAACAGCTGCAACACCTGTTAAGAGATTAGGGTTCCTTCTGAATTGGATAACAGTCTACTTGCAAATTACAGACCAATATCAAACCTTCCATTTATTAGTAAAGTACTGGAAAAGATAGTTTTAGTCCAATTAAATTATTTTCTTAAAGAAAATAACATCCTGGAAGTCTCGCAGTCAGGTTTCAGGAAATATCACAGTACTGAAACTGCTCTCACCAAAATAATTAGCGACCTCAGACTAAACTCTGATGCAAATAAAGTCTCTATCCTTATCCTGTTAGATCTCAGTGCAGCATTTGATACAATTGATCACAACATCAATAGACTGGAAAAGCTTATTGGGTTCACGGATAGTGTATTGAACTGGCTGAAATCATATATCACAGGAAGGAAGTTTTATGTTAGTTTAGGTGACCATAGGTCCAAGAAACATGAGAACTGCTACGGGGTTGCTCAATGAAGCTGCTTAGGTCCATTACTTTTTTCTCTTTATATGTTACCACTCGGCGACATAATCAGAGAACATAACATAGATTGCCATAGCTATGCGGATGACACACAACTATATATATCCACTGAACCCAACGATGCAACGGCCATCAATTCCATTACCAACTGCCTGTTGGCAATAAACAAATGAATGAATGATGAATGATAACTTTCTTAAATTAAATGAAGACAAAACCGAAGTCCTACTATGTGGCCCCAAATCCAAAAGAGAGATGCTTATTAAGAATCTTGGAGGCTTAACCCCCTGTCTTAAACCAGAGGTGACGAGTCTCGGTGTAATCCTGGACTCAGATTTGAATTTCAACTCTCACATTAATAAAGTGACCAAAACAGCTTTCTTTCACCTGAAGAATATAGCAAAGGTACGACCATTCATAAACCAAAATGATGCAGAGAAGTTAATTCATGCTTTTATATCCAGCCGGCTGGACTACTGTAACGCACTTTTCACTGGTCTTCCCAAGAAAACCACTGAAAGACTACAGCTCATTCAAAATTCTGCAGCTAGATTATTAACCAAAACTAAAAGGAGAGAACACATTAGTCCTGTCCTAGCTACTTTACACTGGCTCCCTGTTACCTTCAGAATTGACTTTAAGGTCCTTTTCCTCACATACAAAGCTCTACACGGACAAGGAGCTACATTGCTAACTCCTTTATAAACTACACACCAGCTAGAACACTGCGATCATCAAATGCAGGCCTATTAGAGGTCACCAGAAGCAGTCATAAGAAGATTGGTGATTCGGCCTTTGTCAATTACGCCCCAAAACTATGGAACAAATTACCCATAAATATTAGGGAAGCAAACACTCTAGACATTTTTAAAAGACAGCTTAAAACCTACCTTTTTACCGAACCATTTAAGTAATTTTATCTCAAAAGGGTTTTCCTACTTTTTAAAGTTGTTTTCTCTCTTGAACAGAGATCTTATTGGGATTTTTATTTTTGTTTGAATTGTTTATCACTTGTATTATTGTTTTTATTGATTTTATGTAAAGCACCTTGAACTACAATTCTTGTATGAAATGTGCTATATAAATAAAGTCTTACTTACTTACTTACTTCTGATTTCACGAATTCGATAGCGATATAAATTGGCACTGTAGTTGTAAATGCGATAGCGATAGAAATTGGCACTGTAGTAGTTAGTTAGGTTATAAATTGCAAACAAGACAACTAATGGGAATTCATTTTAACTCAAAACATGTTTAGTGGTCTAACCCAAACCCTTTAATTCCCCCGGGTCAGAGGACGATATGGACAGAACGGTCCTGAGAGAAAGCGCTCCAGCCATCTGCTCCTTGTGGATATGTAAAACCTCGGAGAGTTTCCTATTCATGATGAAACTGGAACTGGGTTTTAAGTATTAAAAACACAAGACGATTGGAAACAATACCTGCAGTGGCATTAGACCTACATTTTGTAAAAATAAAAAGAAGACTCAACAAATAAAGGACTTTCAAATGACCATCACGTTAAATAATGCACAAACAAGGTGTTCTGTGGTGTTTGAGGTAGTACAGTAAACCTATAGCGCCCTAACCCTACGGTTGCAAAGTTACCTGCCCCTAAAAACCGGTCTCACTATGGTGGACATGGATGAATCGCTGGGTGTCAGGAACGTGGGGTCTGAAAGACTCGCGCGTAGGGGGCCGCCCACGTTGTGCGTTGTTGTATTACAGAGCATCCGAGCGTCGGGAGTGGATATTGTAAAGATGCTGAACGGGAAATCCGCTCGAGTTCCTTTAGCTCTCAGAAAATCCCGAACCTTGACTTTAGGACTACTCGTTGTTGATTCTCTCTCCGACAGAGACTCCGCCCACCTTTTTCTACAGCAAACACTTATTTGTAATGTCCAAATTGACTCCCTCAGAGGGGAGACACAGACGATGCCGTTAATAGCATTGTGCATCTGATTACCATACGTTTAGTAGAGCCAATTTTCGTTTGCTGGATTTCAGCTCTGCTATTACGTCGCAGTTCCACCTGCTAATTCGGAGTCCGAGTCAGATCAGCGGCCCCTTTTTCATGAAATGATATTTTTTTTATTTATTTTTGCATAATTTGTTGGAGAGTTTGTAAGTGAAGTGTTAGAGAAAAGGCAGGGAGAAGAGACAAGGTGGAGAGGAGATGAGAAGAGAGAAGGGTCGAGTGGGGAGAGGAGGGAACGAGGCGAGAGCTTGAGGACGGTCGAGTAATACGAGTACATGCAAGAATAATGTTTAATCAACTGAAGGTTATAGAAGTTACGCAACAGCCACCCGTCCAGGTAATCCATCAGCAGTCTGCCGTCAGACTCGTTCGTTTCTGTCCCATCTCATGGCCTGCCCTATGGCTCTGCCCTCCAGGGGCGATTCTAGGATCCGACCTTTAGGGGTGCTCAGCCCCCAATGAGAATGTGACATGAATACAGTGCTTTGCAAAAGTGCTAAACCCCTTTGCTAATAACAGGCATGCAAACAGGTCAGTGGTCAAAAAGATGAGAAGGATACGGCGAACCCCAGACCCTAGGGGGTCCAGGGACATTAGCCTGGTCCTAACCAGACTCTCATACATTTCATTTGTACAGAGAGTCTGGCCTCGCTCCATTGACAAGCGTTGACTTCCTTGTAGGCGGGTACTCTGTTGAAGTTTAAAACTATTGGATCTGCCCAGAGCCACTCTGATCTGCCATAACCAATCGCTAGCGTTCACCTTAGCCAATTCTTTCACCACTACTGTAACAGAGCTAGCTGCCGTAGCTGGAAAATCAAACTGTTCCCGAACCCCGTGGGGAGGAGGGCCACAACATCATGGCCACCAACAAAACTCAAACTTGTTCTTGCTCTGGCTTTAGCTTATGGATATTCGGCAGCCAGACCTAGTACAGAAGCAAAATCAAAATTGAGCGCAAGTACGTAGGAGGGCAGAGCCAGGCTACAGGGACATGGTCCCCCCGAAGAAAATGTATTACATTTTAAAGTTAAACGCATGAATCTGATGCACTTTGAGAGCAAAATTAAGAGGCTAGATCTATGTAGAATCTGTGCTCTTGTAAACAATGTCATGTTCTTTTAAACATAGACATTTTTTGTATAGCATACATCATAAAAAACTATTAAACAAACAGGATTACCTGTGTTGAACTACTTTAAAAAGCAAAAGTCAAAAGCATCACTTACTGTAAAGCTAACACACATCCAATAGACATAATTTTTTATATTGTATTAAAATTGTTTCTACTAGATGATGTAAGATGGGTCTGTAAACCTCTCCCCACTCTGCCTGTGATTGGCTGTGAGGTTAGGCATTAGGAGTGACGATTGGTTCCAGAGCCAGTTGTAAAGTTGGGAAGCACGGGTAAAATGCTGTGTTGGCCACGACCCGCCACGACCCCCCCCCCCCCCCCTCATCGGCTCTGCATGAATCACGTAGGTTACCCATTTTGGTTTAAAAAAGGTGAGTCTCACCTAAATGTAAAGAGTTTGCATGCCTGTAATAAATCCCTAATTTCACTGGTTAACAATTAATACATTTATGTATTATTATGCAAAGTATTGAATGAATGAAAAAACTAAGAATGTCCCTTTCTTCATGAACTACCAGCATCAAATTATAATAAATAATAATACTTTTTATTTTGTATTTTTTTATTATAATTATTTTTAGGGGTGCTGAGATGAAATTTATGGGTGCTTGAGAACCCCTAAAAAGGGTCTAAAATCGCCACTGCTCTAGGACAAGGGCTTTTGAAATATGCTGTCGTCATCCCTTTGTAAAATATTCTGTGTGAATTATCTTTTGAAACACTATGGATATTTTATTTAATGTAACTGCTGGATATAACTGTATTGTGTGTTGATTTGGCGTTGATGTTTAGTACTGGGATAAACTGTAAATGTAAATTAACTAACTGTTAATAGATAACTGTACATAAAAAACAAAAACGACAAACATTGTTGTGTTGTGTGTGGAAACATTTTCAAAAGGTTTCTGTTTTAGGCTGTTCCGTTCTGTCTCTCTGCTTCCCAAAGAAAGTTTGCATCATTGATGAGGACTCTGCTATACTATACGAAAAAAACTTTCTGTTTTAGGCGGTTCTGTTCTCCTCTCTCCACTCCTCTCCTATCACTGTCTGTGAAAAAAGTTTTGAAAAAAGTTTTGAAAGGTAAAAACAACTATTGTAAATTCTCCGATCCTCTCCTTTTGCTGTGTGCGGAAAATAGAAAAAAAAAGGAAAGAAAAAAAGGTTTTTGTGTTGTGTGTGAAAGAATGTTTTGGAAACGATAGATTGAAAAAATATCGTGAATTCTCCTATCCTCTCCTTTCACTGTGTGAAAAAAAGTACAACAAATATAGTCTATATATGTAAACAAAACAAAGGTTACAAAGCTGAAGAGCATAACAGAGACAGCCTTGACCACCAGGGGAGGGGGGGGGGTGGGCGAGAAAAGTATATACAGTCCTGATTAGGGGGATGTAGTGAGCAAAGGAGTTTCTGCTTTGACCACTAGGGGAGGGGTAGTGAGCAAAGGAGATTCTGCTTTGACCACTAGGGGGGGAGGGGTGAGCAAAGGAGACTGCTTTGACCATCAGGAAGAAGAAGGGCCAAATTAAAAACCTGGGATCTAGGGTTCAGGTTAGAATCCAGAAGAAGTTGCCTGATTGTTAATGGCTGCAACTAAAGAGACTTTAGAACTTTTAAACTCAAAGTTTTCCAGATGGTTGTGGGTGGTTAAAGTGAAGCCAGAGGTTATTTTCCACAGCACACGTCTGATTCCATCAGAGTTAATGAGACACTGAACACGTGAAGGAACAATTATGTGCGAATGAAGATGAAGGGAATCAGGAGAAATATCTACTGTGTTTCAGGATGACAGGAACAGTAGTTTGGTTCAAGGAGATTTATGTGTGTGTGGATGTGTGTGTGTGGGAGGGGGGGGCAGGGCAACAACCAGGTCAGCAGGTAAGAGAAGAGTGTGTGTGTGTGTGTGCAGGTGTCCTGAGGGGACTGAATGAGATTCCCTGGATGAAGAGGCTGAGCTGCAGATGACCCATGATCTCCAACATGGCCGACCAGGCGGGGAGGGGTGGGGGAAAGGTCGTTTGATTTGCATCCCAACTCGGGGGGAGGTAAGATCAACTCCTCACTGCTTCTCTACTTGCTACACTGTACCCGCACGAGAGGGAATGTTTTTTTCGCCATCCAGGCATCAAATCCTCTTTGAGAACATGCGTTTGATTTGGTTCATCAGGCACCACAGAATGGAGGTGCAGCCCTCCGTCATGCTCTCCACTCAGGACGAGCTAAATCCTCTAAAGTCCACCTGAGGTCGTTTTAACAATAGCTCCTGCTGGCTTAGTCAGCCAGGAGAGAGACACCATCTCATTGCCCCGCGCTTACGGCTGGGGATCACCAACTAGCGGTGGAGCGGTTGGCATGGTGACGGTGTGTCCCCCGGGTCCCCCTCGTCTCTCAGGGCCCGTCAGCTCCGCTCAGGGGGCGGGGGGACGCTTCTCCGTGAGCCAGGATGAGCTTGTCTTAGCCCGGGGGTTTACGGTTCTGACCCGAACCGCAACTCAGCAGCAGCTCTCAGCCAATAAGAAACACTCGCTGACCGGGAATAGTAGATAACACTACCTGGGGGTAGTAAATCACAGCCATGCCAACGGGTTGGCTCGGATAATTAGCGGCCGTTGCAGTTTATTGTTTATTGTTAAAAGGATCCCCATTAGCTGTCACCAAAGTGGGACGAGCTAATCTTCCTGGGGTGCAGTGATCACCAATCACAGATCAACAGAGACAGATGGTGTCGAGGGGTGTTCCACCACACAGGACTTCCTAATCCCCCCCTCCCCATTCTCCTCCTGCAACAAAACTCAGTGTTGGTGAACTTCCTTGCTATTGGTGTCGCCCCCCGTCTTCACAATCCAAAAACTGAACTGTTTCTTCCCAGGAAGGTGTGGACTGAAGCTGGGGATCTCATGAAGGCAGTCCCCACCATAGATATATATAAAGGGTAGATGTCTCGTCCGCACATGGCGGCCATCTTGCTACAGTCAACTCACTCACCCATAACATTGTGTTGATGCTACATGTACTTTTTAAATGATCATAACTTGCTCAATTTTCAACCGATTTTGAAACGGTTTGGTTTGTTATCAACGTCAGATATGTCGTTATGCCACTGCATACTTATGAATAATTATGTTTTTTTTTTTTTTTAAGAATAGAAGTATGCAGTGGCATAACAACATCTCTGACGTTGATAACAAACCAAACCGTTTCAAAATCGGTTATGCAAGTTATGGTCATTTAAAAAGTACATGTAGCACCAACACAATGTTATGGGTGAGTCTTTATATATATATCTATGGTCCCCACTGGGACATCTTAAGAACACGGCTCTCTGAAGGGATCATTCCTCATTACTCTGACCTGACTCTGACTTTAACCTGATGTCATCTGATGAGCCTCAATCCTGTCACATGCCCTGTGATGGAGAGACGGCTGCACGGATGGATAGACAGTGACAGGCAGGTAGACAGGCTGACAGACAGACGGGCAGACAGACAGACAGACAGACAGACAGACAGGTAGACAGACCTAAAGGACTGAAAGGCCAGACATTCGCACTTCTAGACAATAATATGAGACTTATCAGTGTTTCTAAGCAGTTGGCATACTGGCCACGCCCCCTTCCTGTGCCTCTCCCACCCCCCATATCACTGCTCACTTTATAGAGGGCATACCTCTATATGAGGTAGGAGATCCTTATGGGCATCCCGTAGACGACAAAATTGGTCCAAAGAAATGTTGTGACATGTGAGACTTGTTACGGTGATTAACCAATCAGATGTGACTTGTTAATGCGGGCAATCAATTTAACGATGCTTGTTACTGCTCCTAACCAATCAAATAAAGAGAGAGACCGAG
Source organism: Osmerus eperlanus (assembly GCF_963692335.1). Classification (NCBI taxonomy): domain Eukaryota; kingdom Metazoa; phylum Chordata; class Actinopteri; order Osmeriformes; family Osmeridae; genus Osmerus; species Osmerus eperlanus. Next base: position 15,042,458 of record NC_085033.1, on the reverse strand, counting down.
AGAGAACATGATGATGAGGAGGTCGTGTTGATACTGTGCGAACAGGAGAGAGAGAGACAGACAGGGAGAGAGAGAGAGAGAGGGAGAGAGAGAGAGAGAGAGAGAGAGGGAGAGGGAGAGGGAGAGGGAGAGGGAGAGAGAGAGAGAGAGAGAGGGGGGGGGGGAGAGAGGGGGGGGGGAGAGAGGGAGGGAGAGAGGGAGAGAGAGAGGGAGGGAGAGAGGGAGAGAGGGAGGGAGAGAGAGAAAAGGGAAAGAGAGTCGAAGATCTTTTATTATCTTGGCTCGTCTGGAAGATATAGTTTACTCCTCTTAACTACTTACCGCTGTTCATCCCTGAAACAGCGTCAGCTGAGGCCCCATACCAGTGCCAGCTCAGGGCTGCACATCTCTGCATCTGATCCCTCATGTATCCCTCTACACACACGTCAGAATTCACCGTGAGTTAAGTTGCTTAAGGGGGATATGGCAGGAGTAGAAACTGGTGCATGAGGAGTGTGTGAGGAAAACACTGCTGGTCTTTCTTTGAGTGACTCACTGTCTCTATAAATGTGAGAGGAAAATAAATAGAGAAATTAAAATCACCCCAGTGTCACCTTGACATTGACCTATTGTTCAACTTGTGTGTGCCGTGAGTAGGTTTAGACGAGAGACAAAAAGATGGCTGACTTCTGTTTGTTACTGTGGTAATATGTGAGGCTTCCTGCAAGGACAGGTAGGACAGGTATGGAGAAGTTGAAGACTCCTGAACGTCAATGTGTTCGGTGGTGAATCTGAGGCTGAGTCATAGGAGAGTGTTAGTTTGTGTGGGATGTCTGTGTGTGTACTATGTACATAGTGGTGTGTGTGTGTGTGTGTCAGTGTGTTTTCTGCAGAGTGTGGATGTCACAGAGGCCTCTGGTTATCACCTCACCTTTGGCGTTTAGTCAACACAGCCCATTGGGTCAGTGCTCACCACAGCTCCACACTGGGACACATTTAGAGGACCATAAAGCCTCTTAGCACAGAACCCTCTTACGATTCCCTTTCCGTGAAGAGCATCCACGAATAGACCACACAAAGATCCTTAAGCTAAAATCCCCCCAGGTATTTAATTCTAAATGAGTAATTACTGGGTGTGTCAGTGTGTCTTAGGTTTACAGGTACGCATGTTCAAGCGTCTCATTCGAGTCCTGGCTTCGGAGCGAGTTGCACTCTCACGCAAACACGCAAGCTCTGAAACACGACCGTCCGGAACCGAGCGAGGACATACTAAGGAACCGCAGAAACAACCAGTCGTGAGGGGGAACCGACCACACCAGCCGCCAAGATGTGTGACATGGGAGGATTGGACAACCTGGTGGCCAACACGGCCTACCTGAAGGCCCAGGGCGGCGACGACAAGGAGATGAAGAAACGGAGGCGCAGCTTGGCTCTGCCCAAGCCGGAGCAGTGTGCGGCCACCCGGACCACCGTGGAGAAGAACTTCGAGAGCATCTGCGAGCGGCAGCCCATCGGCAAGAAGTTCTTCCGCCAGTACCTGGCCTCCAACCCCGAGTATGTGAACGCCGTGGAGTTCCTGGACGAGCTGAACGACTGGGACCTGGCCGAGGGCGCCGCCAAGGACAAGGCTCGCACCAACATCATGAACAAGTTCTGCAAAGCCGACTCCAAGACCTTTCTGTCCTTCCTGGCCGGTGACGCTGCAACCAAGTGCAAGGCAGTGACCGACAAGGACTTTGAAGAGGTGATGAAGGGGGTAGTGCAGGAGGGGACCAGGGAGTTCCTCAAAGGAAAGCCATTAACGGATTACCAGACAAGTCCGTTTTTCGACAAATTCCTGCAGTGGAAGGAGTACGAGAAACAGCCAATCAGCGACAAGTACTTCTACGAGTTCAGAACTCTGGGCAAGGGAGGCTTCGGGGAGGTAAGCAGAACCGGCGAGAATTCAGTGATCGAGAATTGCTCGCTGTCTTATATGTTGCTAAGATGTCAGACATGTTTCCGTAAAAGTTGTCGCAGCAGTTGTCTGCGATAACCCAGCGAAAAGCGTGTTTCATCTAACTTAAAATATATATATATATGTCGCTCGTTCAAGTGTCTCATTACAATGCTCTAAAACGTCCAGCTAAACCTAACTGCATCTACCTGAAATTAAACCTATACTTATTTGCATTCTGAGACACAGGTCCCCTTTTCAGGCGAATTCAGACCAGCCAAGATGAGTAAACTTGTACCTTTGATCTAAACACTTGAGAGATTTATTAGCTAATAAGCTTTAGCTCTGCAAGCTAACCCAGTCTTATGGCATGCAGCAGACTTGGCTTAAATTGCATTAAGTCCCTCTGCAGGGCGACTGTGTGTGTGTGAGCAGAGGACCTGGGTGTCGTAGGGCCCAACTCTCCATCACACCCCGGGGTGGCCAGGGGACGGGGACAGGGCATTTGCTAGTTAATTAAATTATGGGCAAGAGAACCTCACCAAGTGTTGTTCAAAGATGAATGAGGAGAAAACCCTGAATTAGTATCCGACCTCAGATCAACAGCAGAGAGATCGTCCTGATCATCCTGAAGTATGTGGACTCACATCCATCAACGCACCAAGCACAGGCAGCTCCATAAATAACAGAATCAATCAGAACAGAAGTCTGGGATGACCCCTATAGACAAAATGTCTGCCCGTCAGAAACCAAGGGAGAATCTGGTCCTTGCATCATCATGTGCGTCTTATCAACTCAGGAACATATCAAAACTTCTGCACCACTACCTATTTTGAAATATAAGTTAAAAGTGCATAATTTCTCTTTAGCCTACCATTTGTGATTTTCTCTGTTTGTTATCATTATGTTTCACCGAGGATTTTATTGTATTTGGGGCGTCTGCAAACACATTGTACAGCACTTTAGTCAACTGGTGTTGTTTTGACATTTGAAATTCTGCTGTATAAATTAAATTGAATTGAATCAGACAACTGTAAAGCTGACTGACAGGTCTAAATGTCTTCCTTGATCTTTGATTAAATAAGACTATTAACTCAAGTAGTGGTCATAGTAGGTACTTTAGAATTATTGACTATAATAATGATTCCTTTTATTGGCAACCTATAAATAGGGAGTCAGGTGGCTGAGCGGTTAGGGAAGCGGGCTAGTAATCTGAAGGTTGCCAGTTCGATTCCCGGCCGTGCAAAATGACGTTGTGTCCTTGGGCAAGGCACTTCACCCTACTTGCCTCGGGGAGAATGTCCCTGTACTTAGTGTAAGTCGCTCTGGATAAGAGCATCTGCTAAATGACTAAATGTAAATGTAATGTATAATTGATGACATCTTTCTCTTCCTTGACCCCCCGCCCTCTCCTTTCCAGGTGTGCGCTGTGCAGGTGAAGAACACAGGCCAGATGTACGCCTGCAAGAAGCTGTGTAAGAAACGCCTGAAGAAGAAACACGGAGAGAAGATGGCCCTGCTGGAGAAGCAGATCCTGGAGAAGGTCAACAGCCTGTTCCTGGTCAACCTGGCGTACGCTTACGACTCCAAGACCCACCTGTGTCTGGTCATGACCCTGATGAACGGAGGGGACCTCAAGTACCACATCTACAACATCGGCATTGACGGGAAGGGCGTGGAGAAGGGCGTGGAGATGAAGCGCATCATCCACTACACCGCCCAGATCACCACGGGCATCCTGCACCTCCATCAGATGGATATTGTTTACCGTGACATGAAGCCAGAAAACGTGCTGCTGGATAGCTTCGGACAGTGCCGTCTCTCTGATCTGGGTCTGGCCGTGGAGCTGCCAGCGGGGAAGACCATCACCCAGAAGGTAGGTGTGGAAGGTTCCGCGAGGGGTTCCCCCTTTCTACGATGGGTCAATCCAGGGGAGTAGGTTTCATCAAACGTGGGTGCGACGTATAACCACTCACTTTTCTTCATCCTCATCCTCAGTTATAAAAAAAAAAAAAGCTGTCCCACCCACGTTTGAAAACAAACCTGCGCCCCCTGGGTCAACCACTAGGCTAGTACTACTGGAGTTCCGGCTCCAGTAGGGATCAGCAATGGCGCTGGGGCTCAATGCCTTGGAGAGGAGACAGACTAGGAGTCGAGATCTGCTAAGCTAGGCCACCAGCAAGGCTATTTGGTTTCCCTTGGCAGTAAATGATGTCGGTAAGGCAATATTAGAGAACGATGCAGATGATTGTAATGATGGTGATGAAGGGTTAGATGAAGATAAGGGTGATGTATGTCACTAGAGAGAGATCACAGTTTTAACCCTTGTGTTATCTTCGGGTCATTGTGACCCTTCAGTCATTGTGACAACTTTACCTCATACAAAAATAAAGTGAAGCATTTTCTTTTAACCGTCGGGCTGTCTCACCCCCCACAGCGCAAAGGTTAAAAGAAAATGCTTTTTATTTGTTTTTGTATTGGGTTGTAGTTGTCGCAGCACAACGATGGGCAGCACAAGGGTTAAGCAGGCAATTTGTGGAAGACCTATCCAAGACGTAACCCTTTTGTGGCCTGTCAGGAATTAGTCCCTGGTTCTGTCAGGAATTAGTCCCTGGTTCTATAAATGAGCCTGGAGTCAGGATCCCTAGTCGGGCTTTGGGTCAAAAGCCATCAGGCTGCTGAGGTAGTGGCCCTCACACACACGCTGCCTCCGGCTAAGAGGATGAGCATCAATATAGGACTCATCCCAAAGGTTAAGGATGAGCATATGTTTTTACCAGGGCATCCTCCACAGCAGTATACTCTGGACTCCACCACTAAGGGGCCTATGGAGTTTCTGATGGAAATCTGGACAGGGATTACAGATTGGTTACATAGCTTGTTCAAGGAAAATCCTTGCCACCGTTATATAATTCATCTGATCTTCAATGGTTAGATTATATCCCAGCCAATTACAGGCAGACATTTTTGTATATCGCCGATTGATGGCTGAGAGATTACATTGGGGGTCGGGAGTGATAGTTAAGAAAGAGAACAATGAAGTAAAAGTTAAGTTAAACCGCGTCGGCGCTTGTTAACTGCACCACACTACTATATCGATGACGAGACTTATTGTGGAAGCACTGTTTGTGATAACAACCCTAACTGTAGCAAGGTGTGTAGAGCACAATTCAGTGAGGTTGCAAATTGTATTTCTGGGCACTGTGGTGACACCTAGGACACATCTACCCTTCCATGAAAGCGGCTCATGAATGCAGTAACACCTGTTTTAATAGGTGCAGCACTGGCACACAAATGCAACACATTTCAGCTAAGAGGATAAGCATCGATATATAACTCATCCCGCAGGTTTAGGATGAGTATACCTTGGGACCAGGGCAACTTCCATACCAGGGATCGTAGGAAATGCTGTTCTATTACATTATATTACATTACATTTACATTTAGTCATTTAGCAGACGCTCTTATCCAGAGCGACTTACAGTAAGTACAGGGACATTCCCCCCGAAGCAAGTAGGGTGAAGGGCCTTGCCCAAGGACACAACATCATTTGGCGCGGCCGGGAATCGAACTGGCAACCTTCAGATTACTAGCCCGACTCCCTCACCGCTCAGCCATCTGACTCCCTCTCTATTCATGTATCAAGACTGCAAAAGTTCCCCTGTCAAGGCTGGTCAGCACACCCAACTCTGCATTCAGAAACTGCATCAGCCACAATGATCCGACCAATCAGAGAGAAGCTCAGTGGAGAACAGGTCCAAGTTCAGCTAAAGATCTTGGACCTCTTAGCCTTGCAGGGATTTTATTTATTCACTTATTCATTCACATATTCATCGAATCTCGCCCAACAGGCCACGTCCCATCAGAAGGTGCAGAGGGTTCCTCCAGGTCCAGTCTGAACATGCGTTTATTTAAAGGACAAAAGCCCAAGAAGCTGATCCTGCAGTTGTTGCCAAATTTAGCCTGTGAAAGCTGTGTGGCCCTTGAGTCCGAGCCGGTGCTTCTGCAGGTCTTCAGGAGTCGGTCCTAGCAGGCAGAAGGCAGCAGAGATGACACTTAAGCTCATTATCTAGCGCTCTATGTTAGTGGCCGGAGGAGCCTCGACTACCCCCCCAGCCCCACAGGCTTGACTAGCTTTGGGCTGCTAAGCCTCTTACTTAGTGGGCATTACACAAATCTGTTCCCTGATCAGACTGGGCGCACCAGCAGAAACAACCTGTGGTGTGTGGATGCGAGCACCCATGTCTTCTAGTTCAGGGGTAGCTCTTTTGAGTGACAGGTCGATGACTTGATCTGACTAAATGGTTTGAGCTCAGCTCTTGCTCATCTCCTGGCTTGGAACAGGGTCATGTATGAGACAAACAGCTAGCTGGTAGCCGTTCCAGAACCACATACATACCAGTATCAGGTCATTCCAGAACCACATACATACCAGTACCAGGTAATTCCAGAACCACATACATACCAGTGTCAGGTCATTCCAGAACCACATACATACCAGTACCAGGTCATTCCAGAACCACATACATACCAGTGTCAGGTCATTCCAGAACCACATACATACCAGTACCAGGTCATTCCAGAACCACATAGATGGAGAGTTGCTCAGGTCACAGTGCAGCCCCAGGGCTAGAGAGGTGACTCAGGAATAGCCGGTCCTCATCATCAGGTGGCCTTAAACCCCCGTAATCCCTGCACAGATCTGGGGTCTGAACAAGGAGGTTTGCCCACCAACCCACTGGCGGTTGGCCTGGACATGGGGCCAATCATCTAAATCGTCTAAAAGGACCATATAGGCCGTGTTAGTGTCTGTCCTTGAACCCCCCCCCCCCCCCCCCTCCAGATTGTGCTTGTAGACCACAGCTCCGTACGGATGTTATCCAATTACCATGTTGTGCGATTTGTTCAGAATAGAATTAGGAGTTAAACGACTGAACTCTTAGGGTTTTCCTCAACTAATCTTGACTGAAAACGTACTGATGAGGATGGCTTGCCCTTTAGTCCCAGAGCAGAAAAGGATCTAAAGATGATGACTACAGGTCTTAGTCTCATCATTTGTCTAATAATGTATCTGGAAACATGTTTAGGAGAGAATAATAACCAGAAAACATGGCTATGACCATGAAGACGTTTAAGAAGTGATAAGTCTCAGGTTAACATTGTTTTTAGGTTCAGCCAACGACCATCCTATGAAAAAAATATGTCTGAGTGGCTGTGTGTCTGTCAGTGTGTGTGTCTGTCAGTGTGTGTGTGTTTCAGTGTGTGTGTGTGTGTGTGTCAGTGTATGTTTCAGTGTGTGTGTGTGTTTCAGTGTGTGTGTGTGTGTCAGTGTATGTTTCAGTGTGTGTGTGTGTTTCAGTGTGTGTGTGTGTTTCAGAGTGAGTGTGTGCATGTGTGTGTGACGTGTTCCAGAGATAGCCTTTATGTAAGCAGCCGTTGCTCTACTGTTACCGTGGATACACACATGACTCCTGACAGGTCAACAGGATTATCATTAAGATTAAGCTCCCTGTCCTGGTCTTGGGTTGAGGTCACTGAGACGGGAGAGCTGGGCTGGACAAGCCTGGCAGGGAGAGAAGGGAGGAGGGCTTACACGGTACAGATTGCTGGAGACACAGCTACCAAGGACATTGGGACTGTAGCCACTGGCCGGGAATTCATATAACGTAAACTAAGGTAGCACCTTCTAACCACCCAACCATGAAGGTGTCAGCATCTAATGCTGACGTTTTACTTCAAATCTGATTAACATTCAGTTGGTCTGAAGCGAGAACCATCAAGTATTTTCCTGCTGTTTTTGTAGAAGATCCCCATGACACCTGTTAAAAAAAAATGTCTGTCCAACAAGAACCATCGTTCAACACAAGTTCAGACCGGCTCATAGCCCAGCAGTGTTCCTCAAAGGTTCCCCAGAGCGAGAGATCCCCTCTAACTGTTAAATAATTCTTCGTTTCACCTGCCTATCCCTTCTGTCCCCACCTGACCCAACCCGCCCCTCCCCAACGGTGAACACTCTCCCCCTAATCTCCACCTTTTGCCCACCTCCCCTCCCATGTCCAGGCTGGAACAGGAGCCTACATGGCCCCAGAGATCCTCAACAGCACCCCCTACAGGGAGTCCGTGGACTGGTGGGCGCTGGGCTGCAGTATTTACGAGATGGTGGCCGGCTACACCCCTTTCAAGGGTCCTGAAGTCAAGAAGGAGAAGCTGGAGAAGGACGAAGTTCAGCGTCGCATCCAGAGCGAGCAGCCCCCTTGGGAACACAAGGGCTTCGATGCCACCACCAAGGCCATCATCGAGCTGTTCCTGAAGAAGAAGATTGAGGAACGTTTGGGCTGCAGGTACGAGACGATGGCGGCTCAGGTGTGCGTCCCCCGGCGTGATCCCAACGAGACTTGAATCTGTTTTGTCTTTTCTCCCTAGAAACCCCACCGACGACCCAAGGAAGCACGAGTGGTTCAAAACCATCAACTTCCCCCGTCTTGAGGCTGGCCTGGTGGACCCCCCATGGGTGCCCAAACCCAACGTAGTCTACGCCAAGGACACCAGCGACATCGCAGACTTCTCTGAGATCAAGGGCATCGAGTTTGACGCCAAAGACGAAAAGTTCTTCAAAGAGTTCAGCACGGGCGCCGTGCCGATCCCATGGCAACAGGAGATGATTGATACCAACCTGTTTGACGAGCTGAACGACCCCAACAGGAAAGAGTCGACCGGGGGCGGAGGCGAGGGCGGGAAGTCTGGCACCTGCACGTTGCTGTGAGCCCAACTGGCCAAAGTCTAAAACCGACACATCGGAAACTAAACGATTTGTTCATTTTTGATTAACTTAATCAGAGGAAGAGAAAAAAAAAACTACAACACACACTTAAAATAATTGCAGCTTGGACATGAAATGTACGTGCTTCTGGGCTCCGAGCCGGTGGCTCGTGGTATTAGTGATTGATTGCTCTGGACTGATTCTTGTCACTGAGCTTTGAACTAATAGGGAGGTAGAAGAGGCGACATGATCGTTGTCTTCCTCAGTCAGCAGCTACTCCTGACTGTTTCTTATGATGTAGTAGCATCTCCTCGCCCACAGGGGGCGCTGAGAGTCATCTTTCATGTTGCAGATACCAAAGATAGATAAGTAATGAATAATGACAGGCTCTGGGCCACAGATGTACGTAGACCAGTGCAAACGTCGGGTGTCGGCCCAATGGGCTTGCCTCAAAAGTTGTTTATCGTATGATGGAGAATTCCTCTCAGTACTGGATTGAGATCCAGTCATGTAATTTGATAGAAGTTTGTTTTATTTTCCCTATCTACAAACCCCCTTTTATTCTCCAGAGGCAGAGATTTTTACTTTACTTTTCGCAAATTTCGCAACCCACCCTGATGGAAAGGTGTTCAGGCCAAACCAAAACCCTTTAAATCAAGGATCATATTACACACTGAAGCAGTCCCAAGCTAATGAGTTCTCAGCTGTTTCTATACAAAGACAAGTGCTTCGTAACAGCCACAGAACTAGCTGGTGTTAGCTAACCTAGCCATGACCACATGGCCTTCCAAACAGTGAGGTTGGCCACTAGCTCTGTCTGCTAGTCAGCCATTCAATTGTAAACCGTGTTGTGTTTGTATATATTGTATATGTCGATCTATGTACAGAAGAGAGAGGTGCACAGCATAGCTGCTAGTCAGAAATGTCTAAGAAGAGAGGAAAGGTGTGTAGCTGGTGCTAAAGCCCAACTCAGTTGGGCTGCGAGGCCTAGACCAAGCTGGGCTGGAGAGGAGGAAAGGAGAGGAGGAGCCGAGGGAGGGGGAGTGGAGGAAAGGACAGTAGAGGAGAGGGGGACAGTAGAGGAGAGGGGGACAGTAGAGGAGAGGGGGACAGTAGAGGAGAGGGGGACAGCAGAGGAGAGGGGGACAGCAGAGGAGAGGGGGACAGTAGAGGAGAGGGGGACAGTAGAGGAGAGGGGGACAGTAGAGGAGAGGGGGACAGCAGAGGAGAGGAAGACAGCAGAGGAGAGGAAGACAGCAGAGGAGAGGGGGACAGTAGAGGAGAGGGGGACCGTAGAGGAGGACAGCAGAGGAGAGGGGGACAGCAGAGGAGAGGGGGACAGTAGAGGAGAGGGGGATCGTAGAGGAGGACAGCAGAGGAGAGGGGGACAGCAGAGGAGAGGGGGACAGCAGAGGAGAGGGGGACAGTAGAGGAGAGGGGGACAGTAGAGGAGAGGGGGACAGTAGAGGACAGTAGAAGGGAGAGGAAAGGAGCATTCTGAGGATTTGGGCTGTGTTGGCAATGTGTTCCTGTACCAGGAATATGTCGTTTTTAGCCCTTTTCCCCTATGGAGACCTATCTGAGAGCTATTTTCTTACCTGAGATACCTGAGTGTGTGATAAACTCAAATCTTGCAATTCTTCCCCACAGATGTGAAGTTTGAGTTCTAAATCAGAAGTTATTTAGCGTTATAACAAGACCTACAAGTTTTCTGGACGAAGGGCATTGAATCATTTAATCTTTAAAACCCTTGTGCTGCCTTCGGGTCATTGTGACCCACCGTCGTGGTGCAAAGGTGGGTCACAATGACCCGAAGGCAGCACAAGGGTTTTAAGTGACAACCTTTTCAGACCGTATCCCAGAGTTGAGTTTTTATAGTTACTATGTCAAGTTATGCTATGAAAATGATAAACATATGTTGTAAATACGTATGGGAGTCAGATGGCTGAGCGGTGAGGGAGTCGGGCTAGTAATCTGAAGGTTGCCAGTTCGATTCCCGGCCGTGTCAATTGACGTTGTGTCCTTGGGCAAGGCACTTCACCCTAGTTGCTTCGGGGGGAATGTCCCTGTACTTACTGTAAGTCGCTCTGGATAAGAGCGTCTACTAAATGTAAATGTATGGAGAAAGGAGAACATTACATGAGGTACTGCAGTAGGAAAAAAAAAATCAGGAAAATGTTTGAATCCTGGATTATTTCAAAAATAAAACTATATGTCTTTTACAACTTGTGTTTTTTTCTACTGTTATTTATATTTGTGCATGTACTCAAGTGTGAGCAAAAAATATAGGCTACATATGCATTCACAATATACCTAAATTTACCTCAGAAGAAAGTCCCTCTACTGTCTTGTGTGAAAGCTC
>NC_085033.1:14989001-15031221 GCF_963692335.1 Osmerus eperlanus | reverse complement strand
GGACGCTGTGGCACGAGCGTGTGTCGTGGTCAGTATTGTGAGGGAGTCTGGAGCGAGTTCACTCTTGACTCCTCGTCAAGTGGATTAGCAGCCTCGGAGAGAAGACGCTAACTTGATCTATTCATTCTGGACTTGCTGTCATGGCAAAAAGTCCTTTATCTTAAACCTACTCAGGAGCAGGCTTATCAGAATCAGAATCAGAATCGGATTTATTCGCCATGAAAGTTTGCACAGACAAGGAATTTGCTTTGGCAGGAAGGTGCATCTTTGGCAGGAAGGTGCATGCTTTGGCAGGAAGGTGCATTATTTTATATAGCCTAAACAAGATTTGATTGCGACTTTATAAGCAGAGCTGATACAGGAAGTCTGTCACAGCCATGTATTGTCCGTTTTTACGACAACAACCTGTTGCAGAAGGTACAAGAATGATTAGCAGAATTTAGACAGATCCTTCTATTCCTTTAGCACAGCGAGACATGGCTACTATAGCCTACTTTTTGAGAGATAGCCTATAGGTTTTCTCGTGAGGGTGTCATTTACATAATTAATTTGTTGGAACCACATTAAATTATATGACATTAAAGATGACAAAGTAATTATGAAAATAAGAAAATACAAAAACAAATACTGTAATAAGCGATAACATCTACTTTTTGCCAGCCCTCTCTCCTGGATTTTGCAGACTTTGCGGTGTTCCCTGCCGTTCTGATTAAATCTTCAAATTCGGAGTAACCTTCGAGAAAGCTCTTGCTCTGTTAGCTCTTTGGCGGGGGAAAACGGGGCGCTCTTTTGGGCCATGGTGAGCAGTCGCAGCGCTGCTGATCAAGGTTTTTACTATCGATACATACCCCCCTTTAGACCAACGCATAAAACAACAAGGGTGTTTGAAGAAAACCTAATTAGCCAGATCATGATTAGCAAAATGATGTCATCTTGGATGTGTCATTAGATCTCCGATGTAATAAGCGACGTACGAAGAATGGATCTGTTTAGAATACTTGCGGTGTTTTCAAACAAGACCGAAGAAAACGTGCCTGCTGACGTAACCTTCATTTGCCACTGCGATTGGCCGTTTACACCACAGTGTATACGTCAGTATGTTCAATACGCGTCTATTATTGGCCACAGTTTTAAAGCACCCTAATTTCATTGGTCAAGAATCACGGAACGACAATTCGAAATCGGCGTTGAGTTGTTCAGACTAGGTCACTTTAAACTGAGATCGGAATATCAAGGTTATCTATCTACAGATTTAGAACAAAGGTAAACTTCTAATTTAATGTTGTCCTAATGTGTTTGCTAAACGATCGTGAAGATACAGCTAGTTTGTTTTTTATATCTTAAATGGGGTTTGATAAAGTAGGATAGAGTAGTCCGTCTGTGTGTTTGGCGTTGAACAGCGACAGCCAAACAAAGCTACGTTAACGAGAAATTTACTAGCAATCGATTTAACCTAACTCTTGGATGTTTTTTAATTAGGCTACTTTTTGCAACACTACGCCACAGAATAAATCAACAGTTTCAATGCTGCAAGAAGACGATGCTTCGCAGCTCCAGTGCTGTGTTGTGGTGGAGCGCCTCAATCAGTCTGGCCAGGCGATCAAACGCCAAGTCATCCGAAAGGCAGGGGTTGTTTTGGGGCGCAACGAGTTCCAGGAGATTATCCTGCGCGTCCATGACGGGAAAGTACCACAGAACTACCCACTCAAAGACTTTCAGCTGTTCACGCGGTTCGCCAAAGACGGCAAATGCACCGTCAAGCTGCTCCCGGAAAACATCCAGGTGCTCATCTCCGACTGCCCGCCTCACCGGCTGAACGTTTTCCTGAAGACCCTGAGCATCAAGTATCAGGCGTGGAAAACCGGCACGCCGCTCACCGACCGGGCGAAGCTGAACGCCGGTCTACCGCGGAGCTTCGACACCATCAGCCCGTTGCAACAGAAGGACGTGCAGAAGGCGAATGAAATGAGGAGCAAAGTGAATGCTCCTCTGACCTCCAAACGACTCCTGGAGAGGAACTTGAATACGATAACTGGAGGACAACAGGTCAAAAGGTCTCGGACAGACTGTGACTCCAGTCTGGTGAGTTTTATATGATTTACATGGATGATGTATACAGCTCTGGAAAAAAGTTAGAGCCCACTTTTTTCATTGAGTTTTTTTCAAAAGTTGAGAGCTTTTGAGTGAGGAACAGAAGGGTAAATCTCAACTTTTTTTTTAATTGAAAGAAAAAGTTTCAGTGGTCTCTCAATTTTTTCCAGAGCTGTGTTTCAGGATATTTGCTCTTTCATGCCAGTAAAGCAAACTGAATTGAGTTTAGGGTGACTATATGTTGTAGCATCCAGGAAGTTCCTTCCACAGGGGTTGTTTACAGGGTGCAGGGTGGGTCCTGTGTTCCTGGGAATGGCTGCTTATTCCCACTCTCTTTTTTTTCTCACACATCAACAATATAGTCCATCATGAAGGTCATCTCCCCCATGTTAAGGTTGTCTTTGATCCCCAGGTGAAGGTCATCCTCCCCCATGTTAAGGTTGTCTTTGATCCCCAGGTGAAGGTCATCTCCCCCGTGTTAAGGTTGTCTTTGATCCCCAGGTGAAGGTCATCTCCCCCGTGTTAAGGTTGTCTTTGATCCCCAGGTGAAGGTCATCTCCCCTGTGTTAAGGTTGTCTTTGATCCCCAGGTGAAGGTCATCCTCCCCCATGTTAAGGTTGTCTTTGATCCCCAGGTGAAGGTCATCTCCCCCGTGTTAAGGTTGTCTTTGATCCCCAGGTGAAGGTCATCTCCCCTGTGTTAAGGTTGTCTTTGATCCCCAGGTGAAGGTCATCTCCCCCGTGTTAAGGTTGTCTTTGATCCCCAGGTGAAGGTCATCTCCCCCGTGTTAAGGTTGTCTTTGATCCCCAGGTGAAGGTCATCTCCCCTGTGTTAAGGTTGTCTTTGATCCCCAGGTGAAGGTCATCTCCCCCGTGTTAAGGTTGTCTTTGATCCCCAGGTGAAGGTCATCTCCCCCGTGTTAAGGTTGTCTTTGATCCCCAGGTGAAGGCCCTGCCGCCCAGCAAGAGGCCGGCCCTGTCCCTGCCCGCAGCTCGTCAGCTGACCCGGGGCCAGGCGGCCGTGCTCAGCGCTGTGCTCAGCGGCAAGAACGTCTTCTTCACCGGGAGTGCAGGTACTCTGGGGGAGAGCCTACATCTGGCATAGGAAAGGCTTTTAGTGGTCAGAGCATTTGACAGACAAATACAAAGTTTACAGGTTTGATTTCCCCCCGCTGAAAGTTACTTTTGGATGCAGTCTTTTTATTTGTTGCTGTATTTTGGTTCAGGCACAGGGAAGTCCTTCCTCTTGAAGAGGATCGTGGGGTCCTTGCCACCCAAAAGCACCTACGCTACAGCCAGCACTGGTGTGGCGGCCTGTCACATTGGAGGAACCACGTTACACAGCTTCGCAGGTGTGTGTGTAACAGGGTCTCCTGACCTCTGTTGACAAACATTTGTCTCTAAAGGAGAATACTGACTATCCTCTTTTCCTTCTCTCTCCTCCTCTCCATCTATTTCTATCTGTCGCCCTCTATCCTTCACCTCCCCCTCTCTCTCATTCACCTCCCCCCTCTCTATCTCTTCTGCCCCCTCCCAGGTATGGGCTCAGGTGCGGCCCCCCTGGAGCAGTGTCTGGAGCTGGCCCAGAGGCCCGGGGTGCTGCAGCACTGGACCAGCTGTCGTCACCTGGTCATAGACGAGGTCTCCATGGTGGACGGACAGTTCTTCGACAAGCTGGAGGCCGTCGCCAGGTACAGGGACTACGTCTCAGGGCGGAGGGATACGGAACGTTTTACATTTGATTCAGGAAGCAGGCGCGTTTATCTGGAAAAAGTGGACGTTTGAGGATCAGATGTTAACAGTTCTAGTAGTTAATGATTTATTGGTAAGAATAAACCATACAACGAACACTTCGGCCTTGCAGTAAAAACTGAATTGCCCCGTAATTTACAATCATCAACATATACAATACAATACACAATAACTATTCTGTTAAAAACACATTCAATTTTGTCGACATGGAGACAATTCTACAATTAAAAGTTTGTATTTAACACAGTTAAAAACAATATTATTGTTAACTACTACCAGCTTAGTTATGAATTCCGACAAGGAGTTTAGGTGTACAAGTGCAGGTATCCCACTTGTGGTGTCGCGTTTAGTTCCCCTGGCTAGAGAGTACTGCAGTGAGTTCCTCAGCTGTCTGCCGTGCTGTTCTCCCCGGGTCAGAGGCAGCCAGGAACAGAAGCGTGGCGATTGTCTTAGTTCTAACTGTGTTTACTAGCCATATTGCTAATTAACCACGTCTCAGCTAACAGGCACTTATTTAAAAACAAAAATACAAACATGATTGCTCCCCGCCCCAGGTCAGTGAGGAGGTCGTCTCAACCCTTCGGCGGAATCCAGCTCATCATGTGTGGAGACTTCCTCCAGCTGCCTCCCGTCTCCAGGGGCAAGGACAAGGCCAGCTTCTGCTTCCAGGTCAGAGGTCAAGATGGAGGTCAGGGTTAAACAGAGTTTACAGATATTGGGATTAGGACTAAGTTTACAGGTGAGATGGTTAAGAAAGTCCACATAACTTGTGTTTATGAAGCATAAAAGAGTAACCTTTTGACAGTTTTAAGAATGTTGTCTGTGTTGGCGCCCATGACTCTTTATTCCAATGATCTTACAGTCTGACTACCACAGAGGAAGTACCGAGCACCAGCAGGTTTTAACCATCCATCTGACCTTTCACCTTTGACCCCTGTGTGACCCCCAGGCCAGGAGCTGGAGGAAGGTGGTGCAGGTGAACATGGAGCTGACGGAGGTGCGGAGGCAGACGGACCAGAGCTTCATCTCCCTGCTGCAGGCCGTTAGGGTGGGCAGGTACGGCCTGTCAAAACAAAGGCACTTAATGACGACAATACCGTATAAATTCAGCAGATGTTTTAATCCAAAGTATAGAGGGGGGTTTTGAACCTGTAACCTCTTGGTCAGCAGTCACATGCTCTTACTGAGCTGCCAACCCAACCCTATTGCATGTATGCTACTGTGTTTGTCTTAGTTCTTACTGGTCAGATCAGAAGACAGTCATTGTATTACTGATTGATATTGTTCAGGAAGTGTTGTAACAACCCCCCGTGGATGTCAACCAATCACGCAGGGTCACAGAGGAAGTCACGGCCAAGCTGATGCAGAGCGCCTATCACAAGATCGAGCGTGACGGTATCCTAGCGACCAGGCTGTGCACGCACAAGGATGACGTGGAGCTGACCAATGAGAATAAACTACAGCAGTTGCCAGGTAGAACTAATGTACATTTTATTTATAATTTTTCACGTATTTTTTGTTTCTCTCAACGAAACTTAAATTCGTATTCCTGTCCCTCCTGCAGGGGCGGAGCATGTGTTTGAGGCGCTGGACAGTGACCCGGCATTGGTGAAGACCATCGACTCCCAGAGCCCCGTCAGCCGGCTGCTGCAACTTAAAGTGGGGGCGCAGGTTAGTGCCGGGCGGAGGGATACGTGGGTGTGGACCGACTGAACGGGGCGTGTCTAACCTGGAGCTCAGGTGAACAAGGCGTGTCTGTCCCCAGGTGATGCTGACTAAGAACCTGGACGTTCAGCGAGGGCTGGTGAACGGGGCCAGAGGTGTGGTCGTTGACTTCCTGCCAGGAAAACAAGGTTGTTTACCACTTCCTGTGTTCACACGGGGGGTCACGCATGTGACAGAGACTGTTTGAGAGCTACGGTGTTCCAACACCGGAGCGACCTCACTTCCTGCTGTCTAACTGACCTTGCTTCCTGCTGACTGAGTGACCTCACTTCCTTTCTTGCTCCAGGGCTCCCGCGCGTGCGTTTCCTGTGCGGAGCGACAGAGGTGCTGAAGCAGGAGCGCTGGGTGTTCAAGGCCGGGGGCGGGCTCTATCTCAGCAGGCAACAACTGCCACTCAAACTGGCCTGGGCCATCTCCATCCACAAGAGCCAGGTGGGTCGGCACGGCAACCAATAACACCCCGTCTCTACGGAAACGGAGGGCTCTGTTCTGGAATGCTGTGTTGTTTTAACTGAAGTGTGTGTGTGTGTGTGTCTCAGGGCATGACCCTGGACTGCGTGGAGATTTCGCTGGCGCGTGTGTTCGAGAGTGGCCAAGCCTACGTGGCTCTGTCCAGGGCCAGGAGCCTGGAGGGGCTGAGGGTCATGGACTTTGACCCCCGCGTGGTCCGTGCTGACCCGGAAGTGCTCCTCTTCTACAGGAAGCTGAGGAAGGAGAGGCTGCTACTGCAGGTGAGATCAGAGTCTGACTTTGCAGCCTCCAAGAAGAAAAATGTACCCCTTTTTTATTTTTCTAAAAAAAATTAAGGAACCTGACAACATTTAAGATCTATTGCAGCCTCTGGTCTGCATGTCACTGGATCACAACCGTCTCTGGAGGAGGGGAACCCTCACTCAATTCCTCCTCCCAGGATTTCTTATTCCTAGTCTTAGGTTAGTTAGCTGGCCCTCTGCCGCCACCTGCTGGAGGAAGGTGTTTAGTGCCTTCTGTGCCTGCAGTCCTTTCATGCGGTCTGTTCAGGGTTCAGGTCTCGTCCTCCTGTCCTCAGACACCTTGAGTCTACCGTCACACAGGAAGTATGCAGTCACACAGGAAGTATGAAGTCACACAGGAAGTATGCAGTCACACAGGAAGTATGCAGGCGCATCGTTAAAAATATGAAACGTTTTTATTTTTATTTTTTTGGTCCCTTCATGAGTGATGAAGTTTCTGTTTCTATGACTTCAGTGCTCAGATTCTCTCTCCTGTCCTCCCTTCTCCAGGCCTCGATGGATGAGTTTGTGGGCCAGAGTAACAAGGAAAACCAGCGTTTGTGAGGTGTGTCCATGTCCAGCCTGACACATATATATACTCTGTTCACACACACCCAGACTGGTTACAACAGGCCCCCTATGATATTCAGAGTGACTGGCCTTGTTCAGTAAGGGGATCTCCAAAGCGACCTTCTCTGGAACAGCTGTGACAACATTCCTTCTTCTACCTCCGTTATGAATCTCCTTCAGCATCATGGAACTGGACTTACACCTGCCGCTTGATCAGAGACTACTTTTTAAAAGTTTTATTTTTATACTATTTATTTCTCTGCTTGACATTGGGAATTATGCACTTCTTTAACATGAATAAAGTTTTTGTTGTCGCCTATGTTGTGGGAAGTGACGTTGTCTGCGCTTCGCACCTTTTTGACTCGAGCTGCCTTGTTCGGTAAAGTTTTACAAACGTTTTCATTCTACAAATTCAGATTCAGTCTGTTAGTTTTTCTCGACTTGGCATATTGAGGTTGGCTTCTCTCATGGTTCACCCGGTGGGCCGGGCACCTTGTCTCCTCGGGGGAGTGACTTCGCAGACGTTAGTTATCGTGTTGTGTTGGAATAGGAAGCACACACTGCCTCACGCACGCACACACACACACTGCCTCACACGCACACACACACTGCCTCACACGCACACACACACTGCCTCGCACACACACTGCCGGAACAGGAAGTGGCAATGTTTGTTTGTGTTGGAACAGGAAGTGGCAGTGTTTGTGTTGGAACAGGAAGTGTTTGTGTTTGAACAGGAAGTGGCAGTGTTGTGTTGGAACAGGAAGCACACACTGCCTCACACACACACGCATACACACACACACTGCCTCACACACACGCATACACACACTGCCGGAACAGGAAGTGGCAATGTTTGTTTGTGTTGGAACAGGAAGTGGCAATGTTTGTTTGTGTTGGAACAGGAAGTGGCAGTGTTTGTGTTGGAACAGGACGTGGCAGTGTTTGTGTTGTGTTGGAACAGGAAGCACACACTGCCTCACACACACACACTGCCACACACACACACACTGCCTCACACACACACACTGCCGGAACAGGAAGTGGCAATGTTTGTTTGTGTTGGAACAGAAAGTGGCAATGTTGGTGTTGTGTTGAAACAGGAAGTGGCAGTGTTTGTGTTGGAGCAGGAAGTGGCAATGGTTGTGTTGGAACAGGAAGCACACATTGCCTCTCACACACACACTGTTTCACACACACACTGCAGGAACAGGAACTGGCAGTGTTTATCTTGTGTTAGTCTAGGTCTTGGTCATGACTTGGTCTCAGTTTAGGTGGTCTTGACTACAGCACTGGTGATCGGTGATTCCATCACCCCGTAACATTAGATTAAATTTACATGTATTCATTTAGCAGACGCTTTTATCCATATTCTAGCTGAGAGCCCCAGATAAGAGTCGCCGGTGATAGTATACTGGGTACCTGGGGCCAGAGCTACCAACATAGAAGCTAATCTCAGGGTGGTAAAAAAGTGAACGCCACGACTATCGAGCTATATCAGGGCCAAATGTTTTGTTAATTCGAAAAGAAAATCTTTAGTTGAAAAACTAAAGCTTGACATTGAAAATGTAAGTTTTGGTCAAAAACTTGAAAAATAAAACCGTGAATTCAAAGAAAAAATACGTTTACCAAAATGTATATCTTTCACATGTCTTACCTGTGCGCTGGCGCCAGCGTCTTGCCTTGGCGGAGCGGACGCCATGCCAACGCCAACTGCCGAGTCTTCTGCCTGTTTGTTAGGCTGTCACTCATAACTCCCGCCTCTGAGTTCAAGCACGCCCCCTACGCAAAATCGGAGCCAAAAGTCTGAAACTGAAAAACTGATCTGAAACTGAAGAAAAAAAACTGTCACTGAAAAAAAAAAAATGAAACTCCAAAAAAAATTGGAAGCCATAAAAAAAAAGTTTTTAATCTGAAAACATTAAATGTGAAACTGAAAATCTAAAAGTGAAAATTAATACTTTATTCAAAATAATTCCAGACTTTAATCGAAATTGTATTCAACTTGAAAAAAAAATAGCTAAACTTATTTTTTCTTTGAATTCATGGTTTTATTTTTCAAGTTTTTGACCAAAACTTACATTTTCAATGTCAAGCTTTAGTTTTTCAACTAAAGATTTTTTTTCGAATTAACAAAACATTTGGCCCTGATTTAGCTCCATACACGATGAGTGCCTAGTTTCAAAGGAAGGAGGCAGTGCTAATATTTCAAACTTGTATTTGTGTGTGCATGTGCATGTGTGTGCAGTATGTCTAGGAGCTGCTACTACTAAACAAAGCGACCACACATCACAATTTACGTTCATATTTTTACTGTTTTGTCAAAAGGTATAACCAGTGCTAAACTTGGGCTGAAGTTGGCGCCAGTAGGAACAAACACTATTACATCAGTTTGAAGATGAACCGTTACATCTTTGGTCATCTCTGCAATAATGACACCAACCAGAGGTGAAGTTTTATTTAGTGAAAAGGACAGATGTCATCTCAGGAAGCAGCACCAGCATTGTCTAACTTATTGAACTTGTTTGGGATAATCTGAATAAACATTGTCCACCTGATGCTCAAGTTAGTCACTAGGCCATAATATTACACAAACTAGCAATCTTGTTCTCTGGAAGGGCAGGGTGAAGAGACGCTTCAGACCCGGGTCACGTTCAAGCGCGCACGGTTCCCTAAACGTTTCAAGCACAGAGTGGTGAGTTGAGCTGCGATTTATTACCTGTTCCTTGACAGAGGTCTATTATTACAGTACTTGATCCCACAGTAAACAGTTTGTGTTTCTGAACACTAAAGGCCGTTTTGCTCTGCTGAACGTGACCCTTGAACTCCCAGAGGCAGCAACAAGCCTAGCCTGGTCTCCCAGCAACCGTCACCATGACAGCAGAGTTAATACTTACACCCATTCTGTGGGTGGATGTTTCAGGTAAGGATCTAGGCAGGAGACACTACATATTCATTCTAGGGACCCCACACAAATATTAACAAGAATCATACTTTTATTCATATGAATACGTAACTATAGCTGTGTTTTTCCTCAAGTGTTCTCTGGACAGCACATACATACAATCTTAGCATTAAGCATTTAAATAATTATTCCACAGCTGGGACACAATAATGGAACTGACGGGGGTGGTGGTAGGTGGAGAGAGGTTCATTTCACGCTATGGAAGAGCTTGTGTGCTACCTGTAGGAAGAGAGGAGAGAGGATTCAGAGTCTGCTGGCAGAGGAGGCAGGTAGGCAACAGCGACAGTCACATCAACACACACTGGACAAACTAACTGTTTTAATGTGTGTTGTCTCCCTAGATCCATGGCCCCAGGAGATGACCATGTGACGGGGGTTGTGTACCATGTGATGGGGGTTGTGTACCAGGTGAAGCAAACCCATTTAAAGCACTAACAACCTCTGAAGTGTGGATATAAAGACTATACAGACCTCATAGTCCAAGCAGAAGGTTACATACAGACGAGGCAAACACTACAGTATATACACACACACACACAATCTCCTCTCTCACCAACTTCACACACACCTGTGTTACTCAAACCAACCCACACACACACACACACACACACCTCTCTTCCTCACACTTACACAGTGATCCCGTGCGTGTAGGAAATCAAACAGCTCCTCGGTGCAGTCCTCCTCGGTGGCGTCCCTGGAGGACACGCGCTGCTCGCAGGCCTCCAGCCGGTGATGCGTGTGGGCGCAGTGCTCCGACTGCTCGCACTTGGCCCGTATCGTCTCTAAGGGGTCCTGGCAGGGACACACAGAGCAGCCGTTAAAACGCACACCAGCCACGCTCGGGAGTCAGGTGGCTGAGTGGTTAGGGAATCAGGCTAGTAATCAGAAGGTTGCGAGTTCGATTCCAGGCCGTGCCAAATGACGTTGTGTCCTTGGGCAAGGTACTTCACCCTACTTGCCTCTGGGGAAATGTCCCTGTACTTAGTGTAAGTCGCTCTGGATAAGAGCGTCTGCTAAATGACTAAATGTAAAACCAGCAGGTTGGTTTTCAAAGGGTGGTGGGGGGCAACATTTACAAAATATATATTAAATAACCGAGGATGTGGCCATTAAATATGATTTTCTTGATGAACAGTGGGTGGAAGATTAGTAGTTTTAGAATGTATAATGAAACTTACTTCCCCTGCTCAACACATACTTTAAAGGTGATAAACTATGGAAGCCAGCTTGAGGGATGGGTATAGCTTGGTGGTTAGGAGAGCGTTTGACTGTAGATCACAAGGTTGCAGGTACAAATCTCCCCGTCCCCTATCTGCTAAACAGTTATTATATTTCCTCTTTACCTGATACACACTTCAACTTGACTAATGTGGGGAGTTACTTTGCAGTGCTTGTTGTACTGGGTGTGTTCTCGAACCCGTACAGCCTGCTACATGTTGCTGCTCATACGGTTCTAGAAAGATCCATACCTCATTCTACTATCCATAACCATAAATGGTTGAAATGTAACACTTGATGTGAGCGGTCCTTTGTAACCTTTGAACCGTCAGTTCACTGACTTCAATAAAATTACTTACCACCATGTCTTCCTCCTCCTCCTCCTCCTCTTCTTCATCTCCTCCTTCTGCCTCTTCCTCGTCCTCTGCCGGTGCCTCCTCCTGGATAAGGACAACACCGGAGCGCTCAACAACACGGGCCAACACACACGGTTGAACGGTAACGGAGCGTGCCCTTGATCACGACAGGACTACTCAAAATACAAAGGCTACTATTTCCCACGGATCACGTTACCGTCGAATAACTGAAACGACGAGACCTTGAAATTACAATTGTGACCATTTAAGGACATTGTTGTTCGTTTCACATGTCAACATCAGCAAACATGGTCATTACCTATACAAAACGGCACACTTCAGCAAGCACATGACGGTGGTTAATCACAGACTAACCGTTCAATTGCCTAACATATCCTAGCAGTTTAGATGTAATAGAGAAATAAGCCTACGTTTGGCTACGACTAAGCTGAAAGGGTTGGCATTCCGCAGTGGAAATATTAAGGACCCTAAAAAAAGGCGCTTTATGAATTTTTGCATAAAGCGTGCTAGGCTAACCGGTCAACTAGCTAGCTCACTTGGTTTGGCACTAACAGTTGCGTAACTTGACTACCGCAAAAACAGGACAGAAAATGAGACAAAACAGCACAACATTGGCATATTTATATAATGTATAATACCTCATCGTCGGGGTCGTCGTACTTGATCATTTTGTTTTCAAAAACCATGATTATAACCTCTAAAACGACCTAAAGATGACACCGACAGTCAAGATACACGTCCTAGCTCACAAACTAAATCTGGAGGACGTGTTAGGTCACACGCAGGAATCACCTAGAAAGTTCACCGGAAACTTGAATCTATACGTTTATTTCCTAACGTACAGTTCTCTTCTCCAACCATGTTCATAGTTTTGGCGTGTGGGATCCGCCCACCTCGTAGGGGGAACCGAAAAAATGTGGTGCAAAGAGAAAGTCGGACCAGCAGGTGTTGCACTTAACAATGGCGGCGCTCATTGACACGAGAATACTGCTCAGGAAAATCAAAGACTTACGTTGCTTGACACCACGAAGGAATCGCGTAAAAGCTAAATGGGTATGTCGTATATGTAGCGTGTGTATACGTTCTGATCTGTGTGGACACATGTCAGAAATTACGTTTAAATTATTATATATCTAAAAATAAATGTAAACAAAACGAACTTGAGTAGGCTACTTAGCTTTTTCAATATTTAGCTAGCTAGCTAATTCCGTAGACCAACGGTCCCTGCTGTTTCGTCAACGTTTCTGATGGACAATCATGGTTTTTTGTATTTTTATATTGTAATTTACGGCAACTTATATTTTATTTTATTGTATATTTAATTCAATTCTAATCCCACTTAGTACTGCTAGTTTATGTACCCTTAGTATAGATAGTCCACATATTTAAATTTTAGGTCCCTATATGTTTATTGTATGCACCTTCCTGCCAAAGCAAATTCCTTGTCTGTGCAAACTTTCATAGCGAATAAATCCCATTCTGATTAAAAAATATGTTTTTGTCTTATCCAGGCAACCACGCAGCCCAAGTACCCCGCCACGAACCTGGCTCTCCAGAACTTCGACTCCACTTACGGTCTTCAGCTGGGGGCGCAGTGGCCATCGGTCCGCGTCAGCATGCTCTGCGAGCAGAAATACGGAGCCCTGCTCAACAACCTCTCCAGCCCTGAGGAGGTGGAGGCTGAGCTTCGGTCCCAGGGATGTGTGGACTTTGTCGGTTGCTCTGCCCCGGTCCCGGAGGGTACGGGTGGAGCTCCGGAGCAAGACAGGCTCCCGGAGGTGACCGGCACTTCTAGTCAGGATGGCGAGACCGAACGGGAGATTGGGAGCAGGGCAGCCGGCGAAGTCACGGCGACTCCTCGACTCAGCCCCAACATCAGGTGCTTGGTGTATCCCAAAGGAGATATCTCGAGATTCAAGCCGGCCAGGTGTGGTTTCATACTCATATTCTGCTGTGTGGTTTTTCACTCACATGGAGGATCTCTCTCTGCCTCTCATTTTCTGTTCCATTTTCTCAATGTCTCTACCTCAATCTCACCCTCCCTCTGTTCCTCCCTCCATCCATCCCATCCTCCCCCCCCCCCCTCCATCCCCCAGACCCAGAGCATATGGTCTGCTGGGTTACTATCTGCTGGACGCAGCATCGGTGCTGCCCGCCCTGGTTCTGGACGTCCAGGAGGGTCACAGTGTTCTGGACCTGTGTGCCGCCCCGGGGGGTAAGGCCCTGGCCCTGCTGCAGACTGGCCTCCTACGTAAGTTACCCTGCTGTACCACTGAACCACTAAACCCTGACCTCTGGCCCAGGTAGGAGTCATGTTTGTGTTGTTCTGTTCTAGCTAGCTGTTCTTGCTAGCTGTTCTAGTGTCCTGTCCCTAGACCAGGTTAGATGTCTTGACTGTGGTGGCGAGTTACCTCCAGCAGAGGTCAGACTGTGGCCAGGACAACACAGAGAGGAGGTCACAGTCCAGTACTTCACACAGGAAGTCCAGTCCAGTACTTCACACAGGAAGTCCAGTCCAGTACTTCACACAGGAAGTCCAGTCTTGTACTTCACACAGGAAGTCCAGTCCATTACTTCACACAGGAAGTCCAGTCCAGTACTTCACACAGGAAGTCCAGTCTTGTACTTCACACAGGAAGTCCAGTCCAGTACTTCACACAGGAAGTCCAGTCTTGTACTTCACACAGGATGAGGAAGTCCAGTCTTGTACTTCACACAGGATGAGGAAATCCAATCTTGTACACTGGTTTACAGAAGATTTGCTCACTGGAAGTCCATGTCTCGATGTATTGGAGATGTGAGTAACCAAAGTGTGTGTGTATGTGTGTCAGGCTTCCTCTGCGTTAACGACGTGTCGTCGTCGCGTACCGCTCGTCTCCGCGCCGTGCTCCGCAGCTTCGTACACAAGGAGCTGCTCACTGACGACAGGGTGCGCATCACTTCCTTTGACGGCAGGAAGTGGGAGGAGTTTGAGAGAAACTTCTTCGACAGAGTAAGTTGTCGATCAGTCTTTCTGACTGCGCTGAACTAACTGTATCTGTGAGGGCTGTTGTTGTGGTGGATGTTGACGTACTGAATTTCTTGTTCCCTCTCTCAGGTTCTAGTGGACGTTCCGTGCACCACGGACAGACACTCACTCATCGAGGAGGAAAACAACATCTTCAAGAGGGCGAGAACCAAGGAGAGGCAGCGTCTTCCTCAGGTCCAGGTGGAGCTCCTGCTGTAGGTCACCAGCGCCCCCTGCCTGTGGGGATGTCACAGCGCTCTCCTTCTGGCTCCACCTCTCTCTGTCCTTCCTCTTCTCTGACCCGTCTGTCGTTTGTCCTTCTCTCCCGCCTACGCCCTCGTTTGTCCTTCTCTCCCCCCCCCCGTCCTCCTCCCCCTCCAGGTCTGGTATCCAGGCAGCGCGTCCTGGGGGAGAGGTGGTGTACTCCACCTGCTCCCTGTCCCAGCTCCAGAACCAGTACGTGGTGGAGCAGGCTCTCCAGCAGGCCCGGGAGGAGCACGGCGTCGCCCTGGAGGTGGTCGACCTCCGACCTCTCACACACCTGTTCAGGGACACTTTCCACTTCGCCCCCGACACTCACCTGGGCGAGCTGGTCCTGCCACACCTGTCGGCCAACTTCGGACCCATCTACCTGTGCAAGCTGCGAAGGCTCAACTAGGACTGGACTAACCTTGGACTGGACTAGACTGGACTGACTTAGGACTGGAGCAGAGAGGACCAGATCGAACCTAATCGGACCGGTCTGGACTCGTTTAAACTCGCAAGCCCTGGACTGGCCCCGAACTGGACTAGCTAAAGCCTTTGTAAAATATGTATTATTGTAAATTTGTGTTACGACCAATCGCTAAAAATAAAGCATAATTTAGTGTCATCTTCTTTGGCTCTTCTGTAGCCTTGAGTTGTGATACTGTTAGGAAGCACAATGCGGATGGATGTTTATTTGCGGATTCTTCTCATTGGGTTTATTTAGGTGCAGTACTTTGTCTGGCCATAAGGTGTCGCCAGTGGTCGAGCTGAGAACCAAAGTCCTCTTGGCCCAACGTTGTTTGAGACAAGGTGACAGAAACTGGACATGAAAATATTTTGTAAAAACCGGAACGTTAAAGAGCGTCTTTGCTTTCCTATAGACCCTGAACATTATTACTTCTAGACAACCTCCACCACGAGCATCTTTCACTCTTAGAAATGTCATGCAATTGTTTATGTTTGGGTCCATATAGACCTGTGTATATATGGAGACGATATTATTATTCCATTTCATACATTTGCATGTTTTCTATTTGGATATTCAAAGTTTCACATTCTGGTGCCTCTAACAGGACGCACATTATCATAATGAACTTCAAAATTACCCTTCATATCCCACCGAGGTTGCCATTTCTATGGTTGAATTGTCTCAGGTTTGTATTTCTATCACTCAAGGATGCAATATTACGTTTCTCCCCCCATCTGATATCTAATTTAAGCGTAAAGACTTCCATCCTCTCCTCCTTTCCGCCCGTCGCACTACCGATGACCCACAGCCGCACCGGGCCGCGCAATGTAGCATGACAGAGGTGTGTGTTTAGCTAACGAGCGCTCCCGCCGCCGAACATCATCGACTTCCCGCTGCCATTAAGAGGCTCGCGAGTGGAGTCCCACCGTCAGCGCGGGAGGGAGCCGCGCGCCCGGAGACTCTCACATCAACATTAAGGATGAGAGAGTGTGAGAGAGACCGGGACGAGGTAGTCTCTCAACACCCCCCCCCCCCCCCCCTTCTGCCCTTTCTGCTTTATTATTCCACAGATGAGTGCAGATAATTTTCAGAGCGATTGTGAGTGATTACTGTATTACCGCGACCACAGCGGATGTAGCCGGGAATACAAACGGAATTAATGACACATAAAAACTATTTTTGTACCGACTGCTTTCGTCGGCAAGGCCTGAACGCCGTGGCGGCATCTTGTGATTACCTACACGTATTGTAAATATGTGTTTCCTATTGGTTTTTACATAAATTTACATCTTTTAACACTCAGGAGAGGAAAGACTATTAAGGAGGAGTTACTCTCAATTCCCCCTGCGTCCATAGAACACTAGCGGATTCATTATTGAATGATCTGATGTGTGTGTGTGTGTGAGAGAGAGAGATAGTGTGTGGGTGTATGTGTGTATGAGAGAGAGATAGTGTGTTTGAGACACAGGGAGAGAGAGGAGAGAGTGTCTGGTGCCATAGTTTCATTTGAATCCAACAGAAGGGTGAAAAGTCAGTCCACCCCCCACCCTGCCACACACACAGACACACGCACACAAACACAGACACACACACACGCGCGCACACACACACACACACAGCTGTATGTTATGAGAACCGCCCTGCATGCTAGCTGCTGCCAGGGAGACAAAATGATCAGACAGCCTTGCCTGGTCTGCTGGGACAGAGACAGGATCTCTCCTGGGGGAGGGGGGGGGCCGGTACCTGCAGGTAATCCTCCCTATTCCTCTCTTCCCCTCCCCTCCTCTCTTCTATATATTTCTTATCCTCCCCTCTCCTCCTCTCCCATATTTCACTCCTCTCTCCTTCTCTTCCTCTCTTCTCCCATCGCCTCCTCTCTTTCTATTCCTCTCCTTCTCCTCCTCTTCTCCCTCTTTCACAGCAGAATATGGTAGAGTAATAGTATGTGTGAAACGGTGTGTGAGTTTGATGAGTAATGATCTTACTGTCCAACTATCAAGCCCACCTGGAGTGTCAGCAGAGAGGGGGGGTGATGAGAGAATAGGTATCCCTGTCCAATCGGGTGTCACGGAGACGGAGGACTCTGTCCCCCCATTGGCTGAGTCAGGGCCACCCCAGAAAGAGGGTCTTGTCCTCCACTAAGAGGATTATTGGGGGACGGGATGACAGGAGGAGGGAGGAGAGAAGAATGAAAGGATGAAGTGGAATGAATGGAGGGAGGCCCTGGCGGTAGAGTTCAACCACCTGTTGTTCTCTCCCTTTCTCTCTCTCTTTCTCTCTCTATGTCTTTCTCTCTCTCTCTCTCTCTCTCTCTCTCTCTCTCTCTCTCTCTCTCTCTCTCTCCTCTCTCTCTCTCTCTCTCTCTCTCTCTTCTCTCTCTCTCTCTCTCTCTCTCTCTCTCTCTCTCTCTCTCTCTCTCTCTCTCTCTCTCTCTCTCTCTCTTTCTCTCTCTCTCTCTCTCTCTCTCTCTCTCTCTCTCTCTCTCTCTCTCTCTCTCTCTCTCTCTCTCTCTCTCTTTCTCTCTCTCTTTCTCTCTCTCTCTCTCTCTCCTCTCTCTCTCTCTCTCTCTATCTCTCTCTCCCATCCCCATCCTTCTGTTCTCACCCCCACCCCTCTCCTTCCCCACCTCTCTCTCTCTTCTTCCCCCTCTCTCTTTTCTCTCATTCACGCCTTTCTCTTAATCTCTTTGTTATCGTTCTTTACAGTGAAGTTCTTAAGTTCTTCAATGCTTAACCATTTTAAGGACAGGTATTGTTGCGCTTGATACACAGGATAGGTGATGTTTTTAGAATTCTAGATCGGGGGGTTTAAATGTGTGTGTGTTTCTATGAATATGTGTGTGGTGCGGGTATGTGTGCTATTAAATGTGTGTGTGTGTTACTTGTGTGTTCTCTTTCGTGTGTGTGTGCATATAAACTGTGTGTGCATGTGTATGTACAGTATATCTTTGTGTGTGTACAGCAGTGTTAAGGCAGAGTGTTAGATAGAGGCTCACCTGTTCTGGCATGGTGAGGGGATGAACATACCTGACCCCACAACATTACAATCTAGCTTTCCCTGTTCTGCCCCAGGCTCTGATGTGTGTGTGTGTGTGTGGGTTGTGAGTCTGTAAGTGTGTCTGTGGTGTGTATGTGTTGTCTATGATTGAGTGTGTGTGTCTGTCAGTTTGTGTGTGTCTATGTACGTGTGTGTGTGTAATTGCATCTACATGAACGTCTGTGAGTATTCCAAAGAGGGTGATGTGTGTTTGTGTGTGTATTTATTTATATAGAGAGCTGTGTGTGTATGTATTTTTCTGGGTGGGGGGAGATGTGTGTGTGTATTCCAGGTGTGTGTGTGTGGATCACCCAGTGTGTGCTGTCCCTGGTCCCAGGGGGCTGCAGCAGCAGCCCAGACACAGGCCTGCGTGGCTGGGCAGCAAGGACATGCAGCTGGGCGCATCAACACCCAGCCTGGACGCCCTTGGATGAGGACACACAGCCAGGTACCAACACACAGCTGGGCGGGGCAGGGGTGACACACACACACACACACAGGAACGCACAGATAGGCAGGGCGGAGGCGACACACATATTGAAACACGCTCGGATAATCTGCAGTGTTATCCCTGTATACATCCGCTTTGCTGGGAGGGGTTATCATAACCAGGAAAGATGAAGTGCCCATTAGAACACTGGGCAATGATGGCCTTGGGCCCTGTGTGTGTATGTGTATGTGTGTATGTGTGTGTGTGTGTGTGTTTGTATGTGTGTGTGTATGTGTGTGTGTGTGTGTGTATGTGTGTGTGTGTGTGTGTATGTGTGTGTGTGTGTGTGAAGGAGTGTATGCGTGAGGTGAGTAAGTGAGTGTGTGTGAGAGAGAGTATGTTGTTTGGTTATTTACACAAGGAAAAAGAAAAAACAGAGAGAGAGATACAAAGAGAGAGACAGCGAATTAGGTAAATACGGAAAATGGAAACATAGACGGGAAATCTAGCGTGCTAAGCAAGTCCTCATAGCTCAACCTTGTTAGGAAGGGAGAGAAAAGAGAGGGAGTGAGAAGAGAAGAGAAGGAGAAAGAGAGAGACAGGGATAAAGAGACAAGGAGGGAGAGGAAGGAGGGGGAGAGAGAGAGCAGAGAGAGGACGCATGTGTGTGTGTATGTTAGAGAGGCAGGGGGTCTTTGCATTTTGACAAACCACGCTGTTTAAAGTATAATAGCAGCCTAATCAGTGCCTGAGGCTGTCGTTTTTTCAGGATAATGGCCTGCTTGTTCCTCTGGAGGACTTCAGTCCCCACACCCCCTCCACGCCCACACACTACCCTGCTCTCTCTCTCTCTCTCTACAGCCACACACTACCCTGCTCTCTCTCTCTCTCTCTCTCTACAGCCACACACTACCCTGATCTCTCTCTCTCTACAACCACAAACTACCCTGATCTCTCTCTCTCTACACCCACACACTACCCTGCTCTCTCTCTCTCTACACCCACACACTACCCTGCTCTCTCTCTCTCTACACCCACACACTACCCTGCTCTTTCTCTCTCTACACCCACACACTACCCTGCTCTCTCTCTCTACACCCACACACTACCCTGATCTCTCTCTCTACACACCCACACACTACCCTGATCTCTCTCTTTCACCCCCTCCACACACTACCCTGCTCTCTCTCTTTCACCCCCTCCACACACTACCCTGCTGTTTCTTTCTTCCTCTATCTGTTTTCCTCTCCTTCCTCTGCCCCTGTGATCCAGGATACATTTTTGTTTTTGCTGCAGATATTTTTTTCCCATAACCTTCCTCCCCTTCCTTTCTTTTTTTTTTACATTTCCCCTGTGATCCCTCCGTCCTTTGCCTTCCCTCCACCTCCTCCACCCCCACCATCTCTTCCATCCCTCCTCCACCTCCTCCACCCCCACCATCTCTTCCATCCCTCCTCCACCCCCACCATCTCTTCCATCCCTCCTCCACCTCCTCCACCCCCACCATCTCTTCCATCCCTCCTCCACCTCCTCCACCCCCACCATCTCTTCCATCCCTCCTCCACCTCCTCCACCCCCACCATCTCTTCCATCCCTCCTCCACCTCCTCCACCCCCACCATCTCTTCCATCCCTCCTCCACCTCCTCCACCCCCACCATCTCTTCCATCCCTCCTCCACCTCCTCCACCCCCACCATCTCTTCCATCCCTCCTCCACCTCCTCCACCCCCACCATCTCTTCCATCCCTCCTCCACCTCCTCCACCCCCACCATCTCTTCCATCCCTCCTCCACCTCCTCCACCCCCACCATCTCTTCCATCCCTCCTCCACCTCCTCCACCCCCACCATCTCTTCCATCCCTCCTCCACCTCCTCCACCCCCACCATCTCTTCCATCCCTCCTCCACCTCCTCCACCCCCACCATCTCTTCCATCCCTCCTCCACCTCCTCCACCCCCACCATCTCTTCCATCCCTCCTCCACCTCCTCCACCCCCACCATCTCTTCCATCCCTCCTCCACCTCCTCCACACTATCTCCTCCATTCCTCCACCTGCTCCATTGAATCCATAGAGTTTAGGAAAATCTCTTAAAACAGCAGAAGAAGAGTGTATAGAAGTGTGGGTTACAAAGATCTCCAAGCAAGGTTTTCTATTTTATTTTAGGGGATTTATTTTACAACACCACTGTCCAGACTTACATTGTTTAATTAACAGGAAGATGAAAAAGAACTGTGTACAAAACAAAAACAAATCTGACCATCCATCATCTTAGACCTGCGAAGAGGTTTGACTGGAGACAGACCACACATCACCATGGAACAGGAACAGGAACACAGACACCCGGACGCCATAGCAACTGTAGTCCAGGAAATTAGGTGAGGGGGCTGTAGCCCCACCCCCCTTGTACACAGAGTTCACATCTGACTTGACTACAGTCGACGCCATCTTCAGACGCATCCGAATAACTCATTTACAACATAGGAGAACTTTACATTAGCTTTACGGGTAAACATTGATAGATAGACATATTTTTTTCTTATTATTTTACATATTAAAATAATGTACATCTTTTCAGGTGGCAGACACAGCAGGTTTACAGCGGCCAGACGACAACAAAACGAGTGATGTGGACGGAGAGAGAAAAGACAGAAGAAGAGGAGGAGGAAACTCCGCCCACTCCCCCAAGTGCCAAGTGAGGAACTTCCTGTTTGGGCAGGAAGTAGTGAATTCTTCTTCTCCTCCTCTACAATCCTAATTGACCGGCATCACTCTTCAAAGCACTGCCCCCTAGTGAGACATCAACACCTGCAGGTCCACATTCACCAGGTTCAGAATGAAGACCCAGGTGACCTCTACAATGTTTATATTATGGACGGAACTACTCACGTCCATCTGTAGACGAAACACAAAATCTGTTTATTTATCCAGAAGTAGAATACAATGTTCTGTTGGTTTGCAACAGGGGTGTTCAATCCTGGTCCTCAGGGCCCACTGTCCGGCTTGTTTTACATGTTTTCCTGCTCCAACACACCTGATACAAATGAATGGTCGTTATCATGGCTTCTACAGTGACTTCTCTTATTCATTAGAATCAGGTGTGCTGGACAGCAGGCCCTGAGCAGGACGCCCCTGGTTCAGAAGATGCGGTATGGAAGTGTGTCTTCACGAGCCTGGCTCAGTCTGCAGCTCTGAGCAGCTCTGAGCAGAACCCAGTCTGAAATTAGATGCACGCTGGTAATTGCAAACGCCCCCCCCTCATCTCAGCCCCCCAGCCCCCCAGCCCCCAGCCCGATGTAATTAAACAGCGGTGTACGTTTACTCACTGGGATCATGTTCCCATTACAGAGCCAGTCTGCGTACTAAGTGGTTTAAAACTGGCCATTAAACTGGAGAATTAGTCAGCTTTAATTAAGCGACATGGCGTGTACATGACTGGAGTGCGTGTGTGTGTTTATGTGTGTGTATGTTTATGTGTGTGTGTGTTTATGTGTGTGTATGTTTATGTGTGCTGTGTAGTACAAGACACACACAGGCAGGCTAATTGAATTACTAATGGCCCAGAGATAGAAGTGATCTCCCAGAAACACCAAAGAGGATATGCGCCCTCCCTCCCTCCCAACCACCCTGCCCTCCCCCCTCCCCCCCTTCTCCCCTCACCCTGCCCTCCCCCCTCACCCCCCCCCACTCTGCCCTCACCCCCCTCTCCCCTCACCCCCCGACCCCAACATCTGTGATCCCAGATCCCCTTCAAAGTGCCTCAGTTCATGTTGAATCTGTAAACTTCATGTTACAATGTTGTGTTACCGACCCAGGGCCAGGTTGATCACCAATACAGGAAGTGTTTTACATAATCAGTTACCTATAAGTGGCCAATCAGGAACCAAGTCTAGTCCCCTTCTGGCCAATCAGAAGAGTCATTTCCCTACCAGTCTGGGTAATGCCCACACACACGGTCCAGGAGGTTGTCTTGCGTCAGAGTCGCGTTGTTGTGTTTCGTCGTCGCTTGGATGGGACAGCAGGGAGGATCAGGGTCCAAAGGTGAGATGTTGTTGTTGTTTTGATTTAGTTACTGTTTTTTCTCCTCAAAATGTCTCCATGTCCTCCAGAAGACTAGAAGCCGGGGATCGAACAACACGTAAAGTCACGGGACAGGAAAGTAGGAGGTGACGGTTCCTGCAGGACTAGCTCGGCTGTCCCAAAGCTCCCTCCGGCCGGGAACTAGGCCGCACTCGGAGCCTGGGGCTCAGTTAGGCAGCGTGTCCAGCCCCAGGGAGGCTGCGTGCTGCTTGGCTCTCAGCCTCAGGTTCTCTATGCTGGTGGTCTTGCTGTTGTGACTGGGCAGGCCTCCGGAGGCCTGGAGCAAGGGGCTGCTCCACACCTGCTGGGCGTGGTGGGAAAGGGACTGGTAGTAGGACTGGCAGGGCAGCGAGCCCAGGGGCGGAGGGGGCATGTTGACGTTCATGCCCAGGTAGGGCAGCGAGGGGCTGGCCGAGGACAGCTCGAACGGGGGGTAGTGGACCAGGTTGTTGGTGGCGGCCATGTGTTGGCGGAACTGCTCCTGAAGGCGGAAGAGACTGAGAGGGGAGGAGGAGTAGGAGTGGGACATGGCCCCGCCCACCCCGCCGGAGGACGAGGAGGAGGGGGTCACTGAGGGGGAGGCCAGGGGCGAGGCCAGGGGCGAGGCCAGGGGGGAGTCTGGGGAGAGACGAGAGAGCGTATAGATATTTATAAACATATCTACACTCATACAGATATAGAGAGATATTTATGAACATATCTACACATATATAGATATAGAGACAGTTTTCTCACCATTTTTTGGGCTTAGTCTTTTACACCCTGGAGACAGAGTCCCTGGTGTCATCACCCTCTCGCACTTAAACTCCTCCCTCTGCATCTTTAGCTCCTCCCTCTGCATCTTAAGCTCCTCCTCCTCCATGGCGTTGTCCTCTGCGGCCGACTCGCTTCCCGACTGTTCCGCCGACGTCACGTTCAGCTCCATCTCCAACGGCAACGGATGACCCGGAACTTCGCCGGCATCAAGAGGGGAGGAGGAGGAGGAGGAGGAGGAGGGGAGGAGCTGGGGGACGTCTGGGAGGATGGTGGTGGAAGGGAGCACCTCCTTCTCTCCTCCTGCTCCTGCCGCTTCTCCCTCGGTCTCCTTCTGTTTCTGGAGCTGCTCTTTCTGCAGACTGCGTTGCTTCTTACGGAACTTTGCCCTGCGGTTCTTAAACCACACCTGAGGGAGGTGGACAGGTTAGAGGCCTGCTATGTGTGTCTGTGCTTAGGGAAGGTATGCTACAATAAATATATGAGTTTGTGAAATTATACATTCTTGACACATAATAAATTAAGTCACATTATGTAGTCTAATGTAGTATCTGCTACAATCGGGCAAATCATCTCCCGGCAGCTCGTGCCCTTACCTGCACGCGGGCCTCGGGCAGGTTGGTGCACATGGCCAGCCGCTCGCGCATGACCACGTCCGGGTAGTGAGTCTTCTGGAACGTCTTCTCCAGGGCCTCGAGCTGCTGTGCCGTGAAGGCGGTGCGGCTCCGCCGCTGTTTGCGGTGCTGCGACCCGTAGCGAGCCTCGAGGATGATGTCTTGAAACGTGCAGCCGTTGGAAGAGAATAAGACACGGCGAGTTTAATTCATTGGACGGTGAAGGTCATTGGAAGGTTGCAAGTGTGTGTGTTTAATTAATGTCTGTTTCGATATCATTTTTAGATCTCAATTACCAGCCAATCTCTCGGCGAGGGTAAGCGCGTGCACGGATGGCCGGTAGTCAGGCGCATGCTGCGCCTGTTGCGCAGCCTGCTGGTGCAGGTTGTACATGGCGCTCAAGGAATTCATCGCGTGCAGAGAGTAGCCGTTCACCCCGTAGTGCTGCATGACCTGTGAACACACACAAACATCCTGTTAGGAGTTGGAAATGTAAGTATGTATGTGGCAGTGAATCAAAGAGCGATTTGCCCTTCACGAATTGGCGCGTTCTCGTGCCTGCCTATATCACCTGCAGTATTTTCCTTTTTAAATGTTCTATTTGACAGTTATGAAGTGCGTATGCTTACAATAAGTAGCCTAGGTTTGTGAAGAAAAGATCAAATAAAATTCAAGTACACAGAAGCCTAATATTGGGCTCGTGTAGGCTCATTTAAACTGTCACTTCGTTTAGACCTGACAAAGTTGTCATGGAGACCTGCAGGTCACTGCTAACCCTGTTTACTTGTGTTTCGCGCTCTGGGTCTAATTGAAGGCCACGCGCCCGCACCCCTGTAGCGATCATTAGATGCCGACCCTCCATTTACACAGACAGCTGACTCACTACCTCAGGGGGCTAATAGATTTTAATATCTGGACTCCGACAAAAGCATTATCCATTAACATCCAATTATCGCTCGGTTCAATCCATTAATTATACAAAAGGGTTTTAATTGGTGTAATTATCACTCGTTCACTTAATGAAGCGTGACGGATGCTTTATGAATGAATTTATTCACTTCATTTTTCTGTGATCGCAGCAAAGCCAAATCCCCCTTGAAAGCGTCGCCTGAGAGATCATTTCGCTGATGAAATGGGTTAGAAACGATATAAGTCGATTTGTTACGGGTCTCGATGGCAACCTGAAACCGGATAGGATTATATAAACTAGCCGCCGTTTTAATTTGACCATTGAGTTATGACGCAGATAAAGATATCATTTCGTTTAATAACAGAGGCACTATCCTTATACCCAATCAAATTTTTTCAAAATATGCGCATATGATCCATATTTTTATGGAAATTGAATTGAAATATTTGAATATTTTTAATTATTGTTTAACGTTCAGATTTGCACAATATATTTTTTTTTTTCTTTTTTAAATTGCTGACAATGTACCAATAACTTTAACCCGGTAACATTACCAGACAGTTTCACGGGTAGGCCGAGGAGTTCCTGCAACGTTTAGACATTCACTTTAGATGAAGCCCTTAGGACAACATTATATATGTATTGGATAGGAAGGGCCTGACAGAAGGGATCGCGTGGCCGGGCAGTGGACGAAGCTATTACAGACACGCAGCCTAGAACAGCCTGCCATCTCCCAAAGCGAGCCCCTCGTGCTGACAGGTAAGACTGTCGCGGGATCTAGAGAAGGACGAGTTCCAAAAGTTTTAAATCGCCCAAATTTGAGTTTATTCGGAGTAAATTAGTCCACCTAAAAATGCCTGTAGTTTTGTGTTTGTTATTTCTTTAAAAATAACGTAGCAACATTTTTTTTAAATGGGAACACATTTATTTAGTTAAATGTTGCAATCGATTTCGCTAGACTAGGAGGTGCATGTCTCATGCCAAAAAACTTGGACACACAACTGCACCCGTAATTTTGTCACAAGATCAAGTATTTTAGGCCTATTCTAAAGAGCGCGTGGGGACTCACAGATCTTTCAGTAAATTTAATTTTTTGTCATTATTTGAATCATATAGGTTATTACAAAACCGAATTAGTGTGTAATCCTCAATCATGCCCATGGCTAAATGAGATGATCATAATTCACCACCACAATTTTACAAGCAAGCGTTTGATGTGGGTCTGAAACAAGATGCCTATAGGATATATTACACTGGTATACCAGTGTATACCAGTGTATACCAGTGTATACCAGTGTAATATATAACAAAATTACATATTTAATTTAATGTTAGTTGTCTATGCTTGACGATAAAGACTATTTTAATTCAATTCACTATAGGCTGACCCTACTGCATCCAATCCAAGGTAATATTCCACGCCTTTTCTCTTCTATAAACATGAACTGAGGAATACCAGAGCTGCTTAATACGGCAACCATCATTTAAACGTCAAACAGAAACAGAATTATTTTAAATGGCCAACAAATAATGAAGCGTATGGGCTGTGTTATTGTACTATTATAATCCTGGTTAATAATTTCTTTTTTATTCACAACATACACATCGTTATGGTTATGTTATGTCATATCATGTTATTAATATTAGCCTACTATAAAACATATTATTGCTTGGCTATTGAATAATATTTATATTGACAGTTTGACGCAATTTTGTATTTTATTTTTATCACTGTGAAAATCAACTGTTGGGTTGAGACTAGCTGTACCCAGTGAATCATATAGCCTAATTTATGCAACAAATTTATATATTTCATCACGATAAATATGTTATATACGAATCTGAATTATAAGTAGGCTCATATTTTACGCAATATCAAACCCCAAATTACAAATATATTTTTTCTGGTATCTATTTTTCTTGTTGCTATTTATCTCTGTGTGTTTGGGTGTGTTTAAGACGTTTCTGAGTGTGTGTGTGTGAGGAGGGGGGGGGCATGTGTGTGGGTGTGTGTGTGAATGACGCCCGCAGTGCCCATTCCCAACCTATTAAGAGTATGTGGCTCTGATGAATGTGATCGGAGGGCGATGGGGAATAGTTTAATTCGCCTGGACAGAAGGTTCCTCGCTAAACATTTACTTTGCTCCCTCAAGTATTTGAGTTGAATGGGTCCCGCTTTCCACCCTCCCCTCTCTCGCGGCCTCTTATCCCATCGCCCGGGGCAACGTTTTGGCTGAGATGTATGGGTTCTCTGCGGCTAAAATATGCATGTTGATCCCCATTTGGCTTTCCGTCTAATGGAAGTGCAAATAGGTTTCGACTGCGAGGCCCTCCATTTATCATCACCGTTGACACGGACAGACGTACAGTGCTGTGCAAAAAAAAAAACGAATGATGCGTGTGTGTATGTGTGTCAGAGAGAGAGAGAGAGAGAGAGAGAGAGAGAGAGAGAGAGAGAGAGAGAGAGAGAGAGAGAGAGAGAGAGAGAGAGAGAGAGAGAGAGAGAGAGAGAGAGAGAGAGAGAGAGAGAGATGAGAGAGAGAGAGAGAGAGAGAGAGAGAGAGAGAGAGAGAGAGAGAGAGAGGAGAGAGAGAGAGAGAAATAAAGAAGGTTAGAGAAAGAGAGAACGAAGTGTAGGTTGTCAAAATATGTTTTGACTTATTCGTGTGTTTTCTAATTGCCCTTGGCACTACAGCACAAAACGCTTCGATTATTAAAGCGTCATTATGTAAATGACATGTACAGTACAATTCTTTTGATCTGACTCCAACAGGAAAAATGTTATGCTAAAAACCTTGGGCTCGAGGCGACGTTCCAGTCTGGGGTGTTTGCAGTCACAAACACTACAGGCCGCGCGAGACGAGGGTTTGTTTGACAATTTCACGAGAGGTCGAGGGTTAAAGAACATCTTTAGCCACATGTCGCCTACCTTGTTGAGATGTAATTCGTTAATTATTCGTTAATTGAACCATCGTGACGTGTATATGATTTATGATATATGAATCGAACGTTTTTATACGTTTAAATTTGGTTTTATTTAGGATTTATTTTACCGACTAGAAGATGTTTCTTGCATGAGCACTAAATGTTTGATATTGGAGAATGTGCGGACAAAATGTAGACTTACATAAAGTGTAACTGTATATTACCGCGTGGCCTCTAAAAGTACGCTTCGTCTAAGTTCAGACCAGAATTTCTAAAGGGCAACTAGAGAGCTGGAGCACGTTATCAAAACGTTATACGATTGAACGAACATACAATTAATATTGGTTAAACCAGGAGGTCTTAGACTAATGTAGAGGTGTAAAGATATAGAGGGAGTCAGTTTGTTTAGTAGTAATACA
The DNA here is from genome assembly GCF_963692335.1 of Osmerus eperlanus. Taxonomy (NCBI): domain Eukaryota; kingdom Metazoa; phylum Chordata; class Actinopteri; order Osmeriformes; family Osmeridae; genus Osmerus; species Osmerus eperlanus. The sequence goes on along the minus strand of NC_085033.1, from coordinate 15,002,885 downwards.
TCAGAGTAAATAGCCTACAGAAGCTTTTAATCTAACGCCATGTGTCACGATCAACTCAAGAACAAGAAACTGTGTTTTAGGCTATCCAGTTTCTCTAGCCTATAAACTAAAACGTCAATAAATTCATATAGGAAACACAATATACCTCTTAATATATCCTGAAAAAAGCAACGATTTTGTTATTGTATGTTAGGCTAAGTAAACATTTATCTCATACAGCCAAGCCCACATAACTACTAAAACTTCTATTATCTCATGCACAATATAACTCTTTATTAATCATGCATAAAAGATGCGGTTCTGTTATTGTCTGTTATTTCACTTATACAACACTTTTCACTGTTTCCACCCCAAACTCTAGTTTCATGGTTAATGCAGGCTGAAGTTTTCCCGCAAGGAATGGTCAAACTGTTTACCTTTCTCCTCACACTGTCCGATCCTCGGTGTTTTAAAGTGTATCCGGTCTCTGTAATCTAAATATTATATTTATCTTTTCTGTTGTCTTCCTCAGAATAATGTCCACGCGATGTTCTTCACGCGATAAACAAGGCTCGCAAGTCCGCATGAGCTCGAGATCTGTTGCTGTGTGTACAGCGCGCTCTCCGCTGTATGTCCCGCGTGTCAAGAATCCTTTGCGTCTCGCGCCCAGGTTGGGAAGCTGCCATCTACCGGCGCAAGAGCGGAGGAGGGATTTTAAAGAGTGCTCCGTGAGGTCATAGAAGCTTTCTAGTGGCCCTTGAAGCTGTCAATCAAAGTAAGAAGCTGTTTTTCCACTAGAAGCCCAACAGACTTTAATGATCCTACTTATTTTTTTAAAATCACCATCTTGATAATATCCTCATAACCGTTAGGCTATAAGTCAGTCAACACGTTTACACATAACCCTTCCCGGAATCGATAAACATTTGCCAAGAGATTATTGATGCCGTTCAAATCTAATTCTGGAAAGCAAGTGTATTTGGTTGTAGGATAAGGATGTTTTACATGTTTTTCACTTTATCACATGATAAAGCAAAGTTGACGTCCTGTTTAGTCATGAACATATTTTAGTTAGAAATAATAAATACACTTAATATCTTGGTAAATGATTCACTTCAAACACAAAGAAATGCATTTGACTTTGGTAATTCATGCACATTGTTACGCTTACGTGCATATTGAGGGAGAAAGGTAAACTGGAGGCTAAAGATTCAAAGTAGTTTTTGCTTCAGCTAGTTTCCATAAGGATTAAGTGAGCTTTTGGTCATTAGTTTTATTATTAAATAATTTAGAAAACTCAACATGGAAGTCTGTCAAACATTAAAAAGTTTCCCTGTTATCTCCTGAATTAATTTACATTTCAACAATGTTAAAATCACACAATTTCAAGCGATGTTTTGAGCAGTCCATCGAAATACTTCAAGTCCTTTTGGTTTTGGTGAACCGAATATCTCAAGCACGCGCGTTAGTTGTGTTTGCTTTTCGGCTTTCACCCTGCCATTCGAGATGAGAGAGGGAGCTTGAAGGAGAGACAGACAGAGACAAACAGACAGACAGACAGACAGACAAAAAGAGAGAGTGAGTGAGTGAGTGAGTGAGAAAGAAAGAAAGAAAGAAAGAAAAAAAAAGAGAGAGAGAGAGAGAGAGAGAGAGAGAGAGAGAGAGGAGTGAGACTTGAGAAAGATCACTAATAGATGCCAGCCTACTGCCTTTAGAACCGTTCCCGGTCCTGGAGGATTTGGGCTGGGATAGGGAAGACAAGCCGCCGTTTGAGCTAGCAGAACCCCTGTCTTAAAACGACTGCGGGTAAGAGGATTAAAACAATAATGCCCTTCTCTTCTTGAAGGGTTTTTTAGAGAAGATTTCTTCTCCCGGAGCAAAACCGTTTAGGTGGGAATTAAGGGCAGCGTAAAGTAGCCCTTTAATGTAAAGCTTGCATATTTTGTATAATATTATTTGAGAAAAGACGGCCAGGGAATCCTAACCGCACTTTAATCGTTGACCATGGTTTCGAAACATCCACAGAAATTTGAAATGTAGACAAACGAGGAAAAGAGAGTATGAAACTACTGTCCTGTAAAAAGTCTAGGCCCATACATACTCTATGTGTTCAGTAACAATGTTGTAGTTTATTTCCCCATAAATAGCCCATCGGACGCATGAATGAATTTGGTCATTGAATGTAGTTGCACATTGCTCCTTAATTGAAATTTTCTTCTCGCAGTCCTTTCTATGAACAAGTAGGCTACATCCACATTGTTGTGTGTGTGTGTGCTTGCGTGAGATGTGAATAAAAGCGTGTGCTATAGAGTCAAAACCTTAAAACGAAACTTTATTGTATAGGGGGAAGCAGGTTATTCAGGCCTAAACGTGCAAGTTAATTCCGGTAAGTTCAATTTGAATTCTGAATTCAATAGAATCCGTTCTGTTTTCAGAGCATAATTTTATGTAGGCGCAATTTGAGAGACCTGTAAATTGGAAACAATAGTTTGTATCACAAGCGTAAGAAATGTGTTACCGTAGTAATAAAACGAACGTTGCAGCTGACACACACTATTACTGACTTGTTTTCTACATGTCACAGATGACAATTTCTAGATTGATGTGGCCCCATTAAAAAAGACATTCCGCAGAATCTTCTAAAGTTGCCCTATATAAATTATCTTTGAAATAGAACACATTTCTGTCAAGATTGTCAACCAAGCTCCCCCAACGACACGAGGTAAGATTTTATTGATCGATGATTATTTTAAAATGTAATATTCCATATTCATTGCATTATTTGTTTGTTAAATTATAATGACTACGTCTGACTTACATGCCTTAGCCTATGATAATTCGGCTATCATTATTAATTATATTAATAATAATTGTAGGCTACCAGTAGCCTATTTGCAACAATCATTCACTTTATTATTGTTAGTTTACACCCATGGGTTAATTGCAATAGGCCCATTTACAACCTCCTACTGTTACAGAAGGTCTGCATATATTTCAACACTGCGAGCATTTCAACGATGAAAAGTTTCTTTTCAATCTCACAGCCTCGCAAACTCGTGTTTCTCTCCGGGTTCTGTCGCCTTGCTATATATCACTCGGTTTTTCAGGTCTGTGAAAGAAAGAGGATTAACTTGTGAACCAATGGAAATAAGAACTTAAACGGGAAGTAAATCTGGGCACTGTCTCATTGTGAGGACCGTTTCTAAAGCAATTAAAGCGAGAACGAGTTCTTCTCAGCGCCTCTTCTCAAAGCTCCTTTGCGTGGAGCTTAGCTAGACTACTGTCCAGCGATTCTGAAAGCTTTGAACGCCGAGTGTCACAAGAGCTTTCCATTTCGGTCAGCCTACCTCTCATCCTGACCCAAGAACTCACCTCTCCTTTTCACATCCTGGCGGTAAAAGCTTTAAGAGTGGCTCTCTGTGTTGTTGTTTAGGCACACAGTCATGCTCGTCACGTTGGGTATTGATCCGTCGCGTCGGACGTTTGGTGCTTAAAATCAAGGATTTAAATCTGTGATTTAACTCGACCGCGGTCTAGCGCGCTCAGGTAGACTAACGTTCGTGTAAAAAGAAGGCCCTGCCGAAGCAAATGGTAAAAAATCATAAAGGTTGTCATTAAAATGTATAATGACAAGCCAAACACAGTAAGGCTGGCTACATTTCATTCTCTAATTTAAATGATTGTTTTGTAAGCCTACATTCAAACGAATACAAAATTGCCAACAGCCTAAAAATATTTGAGAGGAGAACCCCCTAACCCCCCAAAGAAACACACACTCGCAAATAAATAAATAAACAGAAGTCGGTGCCGGTGAATACTGCTCACTAATAGCTAATTAATAGCCCTAATGATGTGTCTGCAACTTCATGAATACATTAGGTCTGCCATCCAGCCAGCTTTAGCCTCCCCGGCACCATTCAAGGGTATTTCAGCATCTGTTCTTCCCAGGGCAATTAATCATTTTGATGTGTAGTTTAAAATCGACTGCTTTCAGGAGACCTTTTTTGACAAGAATAACAAAGCAATTTGCCAGGAGGCATCTCGGAGACACGTTATTAGCCGCACCTTCATCCTAAAGCCCAGTTCTAACGGACTTTTATTTTTTATAAACTCGATACCTGCATACGTTTAAAGGACCCGCGCTACTCTTCGTCTGTTGTCAAGGCCACGCCTCCAAACCCTCCTGAATCCGTTTACTCGTGACAAGATCTTAGGATCTCCTCGGCAAATCCCTCTGCTAAGTTTTCAACCTGTCACTTCTCCCTAAAAGCTGTATAATTCCCCCTTTCTCTCTGTCTCTCTCTCTCCCTCTCTCCCTCTCTCTTTTCCCTTTTCTCCATTCCACTCTCACCTCTTTTTCCTTTCTGTTCTGTACTCACTCTTCCTTATTTCTCCCGCTAGATTCAATCTTTCTCTCCTCTCTTTACCCCACCCTTTCTCACTTTCTCGCCCCTCTACCTCTGTCTCCCATCTGGCTAGTCTCTGTCTGTCTCTCTCTCTCTGTCTTTCTTTCTATCTCTCTTTCTATCTCTCTCTCTCACACTCTCTCTTTCTCCCCTCTTTCTTTCTATTTATCTCTCCTTCTCCCTCTCTTGCTGGCCCGTATTCCTTAGCACAAGGGGCCCCATTGTATTGTCCTAATCCAAAGGAACACAGCTTTAGGGACATGGGGGGATAAAAGGCCCATCAGGACCACAACTTTATGGGGGCAAATCTCTGCCTAATCCCTCTCTTTATCTAAACAAAAGCCCCTCTGCCTTAATCCACCTTCGCTTCGCAAAATAGAAAGAGAAGGATAAAAAAAAGAAAAAAGAAAAGGGATGAAAAATCTCACGCAGTCACACTGGGGTTAAACCCAGAGGTGGGAAGACACAGACTGGTGAGGGCTTCCTGCAGGAACCAGGAACCAGTACTGTACCATGTGACCTGCAGGAACCAGTACTGTACCACATGACCCTGATAAACCCAGACTCTTGATTTCATTCAGCAACACTACATGAAAACACTGTTCAGTTGACAATACATGGTCCCTTACCTCTGAAGTGAATCAGAAGTTTGATAAAGTTCTTCACAGTCCCTGGAGACAGTGAGAGGAATTGCTACATGCAATACAGTCTCCCCCCCCACTCCCTCGCTCTCTGCTGACATATTTTGAAAGACCCTCTAAACTCCAGTCAACCTAAACATCCATCTATCCATCAGCATTTAAAAGAACGGGTTCACAAGGCCATATCAGCCCAGTGGAGACAACACGTTCTCCTGACAAGCCCTCTGCCCCTCCCTCAACCTACTCTGAGCCCAAATCCTCCCATCCCCTCTGAAACATCTGTCTGTGCTCTCCCAAATCCCACAGCCTCTGCTGACTAACAGGTCGAATCTGGGCTGGGGACAGTAGGGGAGAAGGAGGAGGTGAGATGATATGAGGGAGGAGGAGGAGGAGAAGGAGGAGAAGAGAGGAGAAGAGAGGAGAGGAGGAGAAGGAGGAGGAGGAGAGGAGGAGAAGGAGGAGAAGGAGGAGAGGAGGAGAGGAGGAGAAGGAGGAGAAGGAGAGGAGGAGAAGGAGGAGAAGGAGGAGAGGAGGAGAGGAGGAGGAGGAGAGGAGGAGAAGGAGGAGAGGAGGAGAGGAGGAGGAGAGGAGGAGAGGAGGAGGAGGACAGGAGGAGGAGGAGAGGAGAGGAGAGGAGGAGGAGAGGAGTGTCTACAGGTGAAGACCCCTTCCACCACCAAACATATACTACACACACACCCCAAACTCACCACGTGCCAAAGTCCTGCTCCACCTCTCCGATCCTTCTATGTGTGTGTGTGTGTGTGAGTTTGTGTGCGTGTCTCCCAGGCTTAACCGGCCCCCTGTTGAGTGTGATTGTATTGAACTGGTTTAATCATCTCTAATGAGCAGATAGTCATCCACGCTAGCTGCTTCATTAGCTTCAGCGCTAGCTCTATTAGCAGCCTAGACAGCCCCAGGGAGATGATTATCTCTCTCCTTCTCTCTCTGTCTCTCTTGCTCTCTCTATTTCTTTCTCTTCTTCCTCCTCATCCTCCTCCATCATCTCTCCATCTTTACCTCCTCCTCCTATTTCTCTCTCTCTCCTCGTCATCTCTCTCTCCCTCCCCTCTCCTCCCCTCTCCCTCCCCTCTCCCTCCCCCTCTCCCTCCCCCTCCCCCTCTCCCTCCCCCTCTCCCTCCCCCTCTCCCTCCCCTCTCCCTCCCCCTCTCCCTCCCCTCTCCCTCCCCCTCCCCCTCTCCCTCCCCCTCTCCCTCCCCCTCCCCCTCTCCCTCCCCCTCTCCCCTCCCCCTCTCCCTCCCCCTCTCCCTCCCCCTCCCCCTCCCCCTCCCCCTCCCCCTCCCCCTCTCCCTCCCCCTCTCCCTCCCCCTCCCCCTCTCCCTCCCCCTCTCCCTCCCCCTCTCCCCTCCCCCTCTCCCTCCCCCTCTCCCTCCCCCTCTCCCTCTCCCTCCCCCCTCCCCCCTCCCCCTCTCCCTCCCCCCTGGGGAGACAGGTAGAAGCCGAGCTAATGAAGGCATCACAGTCAAGCTCGTGGCTAAACACTATGAGTACATTTGTTTATTTTTGTCGTTTAGTTGAAGATTTTTTGGAAAGCGCTACCATTACTATGCCGACATTCAACCCTCACACACACATACCCGTACACACACATGAAGATAACACACAAACACTTGACACATTCACGAACACTGAACACACACACACACAGGGATAATACCTAGCCTAGGGATCTGTGTGTCTCTGCTGCAGTCTGATTCTCTCCCCACATCACGTATAAATCCTGCTTCTAAACAGCATTACTGCTACCAACATAAGGGATTGTGTCATTGTTGTCATCTAAGCTGCTTTAAACTGCTTGTTTTACAAATGGTTCTTTTAAAAGCATTATTTGTCTTTTCTCTCCCTATCTGTCTCTGTCTGTCGGGGTAAAACCCTCATCCTGTGGTAACCTGCTGTCTCCTCCTCATCCTCTGTCGTCCTGTTGTCGTGGCGTCCTGTTGTCATGGTGTCTGGATGGTAGTGGTTCATCAGTGTGCCTGTGCTGTGAGTTACAGGTGTGTGGGCTGTGGTGCGTGTGTGTGTGTGTGTGTGAGTAGGTGTGTAGGTGTGTGGAATGTGTGTTACAGATGTGTGGGCTATAGTGCTGTCAAACGATTAAAATATTTAATCGCGATTAATCGCATTAATGGAATAGTTAACTCGCAATTAATTGCACATTTTTATCTGTTCTAAATGTCCCTTGATTTATTTTTGTCCAATTATTTTTTCTTATTTTAATACTCTTGTCAACATCGAAAAGTGGATCAGATTGCTTGGTGCAAATATTTTTGTTTATTGAAAACAACATTGCAATCGCCTGGCTTTGACGAGGGGGCAGAGAATTTGCATCAGCTGTGTGCTTGGCCATCAAGTGGTATTTCAGACTGGACGTGCTGCGATGATAGCTCAGTTCACAACGACAAAACACACAGATCACTTTGGTCTTGTCAATGGAACTATTTGGCAACTTTTTAAAAGAAAACTTTCCATTCAGAATCTTATTGGCATCCATTTCACCGTCTCGCGCTCGCCATCCACTCAAAGCGTAATGTTACTCGCAAGCCCAAACACGTGTGTGCGGCGTGCCTGTTGTTTTGTTTCCGGTCTAGCTAGATCCGGTGTGGTATTGTAGTTTTTGTAACGTCAGTAGTTGTTGCAACAGCATGTGAAAAAACTACAACGTTTGCTAGGCCAAAAGTAAAGTTAATCGCGCGCTAAAAAAAATTACGCCGTTAAAATGGGTTTGCGTTAACGTCGTTAATAACGCGTTAAACTGACAGCACTAGTGGGCTACGAATCTGTGTGTTGTGTGTACTTCTGTGTGTATTACATGCCGGTGTGTGTGTGTTATGTGATGTTGTGTGTGTGCTGTTGTCACAGCCCAGTGCACAGAAAAGTTTGCTGAAATAGGTCACTATCCAAGATGTTCAAATTCTCTGTGTCCTTGTATCCTTGTGTCCCAGCAACAAACCAGGCTGTCTTCTTGAGGTGAGCTTGATTTAGTCCACGCTGCCTGACAGAGCCAAAGGTACAGTTATAAAAACGCCACAGGGGTGACCCTCGTAGTAAATCAACCGCCCCTCCTAGAGTTCCAGAGTCCAAGTACTTGAGCAATGTCATTTGACACTATTTCAATTTATCAGTGCTCCAACTCTGCTCTACTGTACTCTATTGTACTGTACTCTATTGTACTCTACTCAGCTCAGAAATATTTAATTCATTCAATGCAGGTCCTCAGCACCTAAACTTCACTATTAAAACTAAAGTCTGATGGGTTTTATAGATTTGTTTCGCTCGATCGTTCCGACTTAATGAAGTTAACGAGGCTAACGAGGCTAATTTAGATGATGAAGAGTTTCTGGGTCTAGCTAGACCAGAAACTCTTCATCTAATTCTGATTATACCTGGAGATGAGAGGAGGAGAGGAGAGAGGAGAGGGGGAGAGGAGAGAGGGAGAGGAGAGGGGGAGAGGAGAGGGAGAGGAGGAGAGGAGAGAGGGGGAGAGGAGAGGGGGAGAGGAGATGCTCACCGATGTGAGATTGAAGTGAAAGACTTACAACTTCTTTGAAACATTGAGCATTGAAAACATTAAATTGAAGATCATCAGTGTATCTCACTATCAGGGGAGTTTGTAGCTTAGTGGTTAGAGCAGGTTCAAATCCCCCTTGTACTGTGTGTCGCTTTGAATTACAAGTTTCTGCTACACAAGTATTTAATAACTGTATGTTGCTGGGTGAATTCCCACCCTGTCAGGTCCAACATTCCCCTTCTATTTCACCCCCTGATTGACTGGGTCTGATTACCCAGACTGCTTTGCGGGAGATGGAGGGGTGTGTGTGTGTGTGTCATGGTGGTGCCCAACAATTACTCTGTCACTGGTTAACGATGCCCATGGGTTCACTAGCATGGGCACGCTCACATGTTTACATACGCACACACATGCATGCTTACACACACACACACACACACACACAAGATGCCCCTGTTGTGGTGGGGGCAGAGTCGGGGTGTTTTGGCAGCAGGTCTCGTTCCACTTGGCTGTGTTTGGGGTCCTTCCCCGCTGGCCCCCCCTCCCCCCTTCTCTCCTTCATCCCCCCCCCTCACCCCCCCTCCCCCCCTCCCCCCCCTCACCCCTTCTCTCCCTCCCCCCTCTCTCCCTCATCCCCCCCTCACCCCCCTCCTCTCCCTCTTTTCCTCTCCTCCTCCCCTCCTCCCCTCCTCCCCTCCTCTCCTCCTCCCTCCTCCCTCCTCTCCTCCTCCCCTCCTCTCCTCCTCCCCTCCTCCCTCCTCCCCTCCTCTCCTCCACCAGCTCTCAGTGGAGTCTTGCTGAGCCCAACTGTCTGTGTAAAGAGGTGGGCAGGACAGACTCAGTAGGGGTGTGTGTGTGTGTGTGATGTCTCTGAAAGGGAGACAGGCTTTAACCCCTCCCCCCAACACACACACTTACACACACACTCACACTCACACACACAAATAAACCCCTCTGTTAGTGATCATACTTTTTCTTGTCAGGGAGGAGACGACTGCAAGTGCTTGTGTGTGTTCCTGTGTGTGTGTCTGTTCCTGTGTGTGAGTACACACAGTACAAGGAGGAGGCAGCACAGCTAATGGACATGTTGTTACCTATTAGTCCTTGACATGATCAATTGATCAGCAGGCTAAATCACAGCCACCCAGGGGTCATTACATTTCCATTTAAATTGCAAATGGATTTCTCCCAGGCCTTCCCCATCTCTGCCTTGCTGTGGCACACACACACACACACACACACACACACCTGCATCAAACTCCTTTACAATGTTTTTGATCACGTGAATGTTTACATTATTTTTTGTGATATTACAAATGGACTTTTCTCCATTTCTCTTCTCTCTCTCACTCCTTCTACCTCTCTCATTCTACCCCTCTCTCTCATTCCCTCTCCTCTCATTCCCTCCCTGTCAGTCTTGCTCCTCCCTTCTCTCTTCATCTCTCTCTCTCCATCTGAGAGAGTTCATCATTGATAATTAGCCGTATCGTGAAGATGTCAGTCATTTAGCAGTGCATACGAACACACACACACACACACACTCCTGTGGGGGAAGAGCAGCTGATATCCTGGACAGTAAAGACTGGTGATTATGAGGAGATTAGAGTGACTGATTGAGACTTGGAGCCAGTGGGAGGGGAACAGACAAATTGGGCTACTGCAGAGCTACGTGGGTGATGTGCTAAGCTAGGCTAAGCTAGGCTAAATGCTAATAAAGACTTGTGGTGGGTGGCTAAACTGAGCGAAGCTAAGCAAGGCTAAATGCTAATAAAGACTTGTGGTGGGTGGCTAACTGAGCGAAGCTAAGCAAGGCTAAATGCTAATTAAAGAAAGAGGGAGGTTAGCTGTGCAACAAAATCATGACGGTTTATGTATGAGGCAGTGAGACTTCTTCCTCTCTCCATCCCTCTCTCTCTCTCTCTCTCTCTCTCTCTCTCTCTCTCTCTCTCTCTCTCTCTCTCTCTCTCTCTCTCTCTCCCCTCCTCTCCGTCTCTCTCCATCGCTCTCTCCTGTCCTCTCTCCCCTCTCTCTCTTATTACATGTCTATAATTGGAGGGTTATGGAGGGATGGATGGAGGAAGTGATGGTTAAGTGCTGTGTCAGGTACTTTACCTTTTTCTTCTCTGTGTTTTTGATATGTTGACTCTTCAACACACAGTCACACACACACACACACGATCAATGGTCATAAATTTGATCCCTGACAAGCCTGTCGTCCAGCATACCCAGGAGCCTTGACCATTTAGTCTCTCTTGACCACCCTTTTTTTACCACGCACACACACACACACACACACACTAACTGTCACACACACACTAAACACACACACTTACACACTCACACACACAACTCCTTGATGCACTTGTCAAGGACCTGGTCGACCTCTGACCCCACCCACTTGGCACTGTTATTGATTTCTCTCTTAGGAGGGGGGAGACAGAGTTGATTCTAGAGAGTGGGAGATGGGGGAGACAGAAGGGGGGAGACAGGGGGGGGAGACAGGAGGGGGGGGAGACAGGGGGGGGGAGACAGAGGGGGGAGACAGGAGGGGGGAGACAGGTGATGGATCAATATCAGAGTGATGGTGGAGCTTGCAGCAGCAGAAACAAAAGCATGCTGAGGAGGGGGGCTGGGGGGGTGGGGGCAGGGGGCCGGGTGTAGAGGAGGGGCGAGAGAGGGGGGTTGAGGGGTGAGGAGGTGTGTGTGTGTGTTAGTGTGTGTGTGTGTGACGGCAGAGCCTGATTAGCGTCACACTGCTACTTTCTGAGCTTCTCTTCACTGCCACTCTAGAGTCTACTGCAGCACAGTGTGTGTGTCTGTGTGTCTGTGTGTGGGTGTGTGTGCGGGTGTTCACTGCTGTCTGTCTGTCTCTCTTTCTCTCTCTCTCTCTCTCTCTCTCTCTCTCTCTCTCTCTCTCTCTCTCTCTCTCTCTCTCTCTCTCTCTCTCTCTCTCTCTGTCCCTCCATCTCTAATCCCCCCTTCCAGATCATCAGTAATTGATTGAGTTATTCCTGCGACGCCACTTCAAAGAGTCTCAATCTGGAGGAGGTTTAACCCTGGGGTTTGGTGCAGGGCAATCAAGTGTGTGTGTGACTCCAGCCTCTGAACCAGAAGAATCCCGAGGCGAGGCGTTTAATTGGCTCTCCAGAAGCTTCCTCAGCCTCAGCGGAATCTCTGCGAGCCAATAGAATATGGGCTCTCCTGGTTCTTTCCTGGTTGAGGTGACCTATCTGGAGCATTAGACTCCAGTCACCTTCTCTCCTCAACCAACATCCCAAGTATCTCTCTCTCTTTCTTGCTCTCCCTCTCTCTCTTTCCCTCGATCCCTCTCTCCACCTCTCCTCCCCCCACCTCTCTCTCTCCCCACTCTCTTTCCATCTATCTTTCACTCTGTCGTTTCCCTGTAAGCCCCTTCCACTTCATCCTCATCCTCCATCCCCCTCCATCCTTCTTCCATCCCTCCATCCCTCCATCCCCCCTCCCATCATCTCTGAGTGGATCCTACAATCTTCAGCTACCAAGGTGAGGATTTCGAACCTCCTTTCTTGCCTCCCCCCCCCCCCCCGCCCCCCCCCCCTGAGGCCTATCTCCTGGAGGCTGGAGTCGGACCCCCCCCGACCCCCTGCTGTCTCCCCAGGAAGGGAGGCCCTATCCTGGGCTCAGACTGGCCCTAACCCCCCTGGTCCCTCCCAGAGAGCTCCAGGGCTGAGGAGTTATCTCTTCCATCCCCCCTCACCCTTTGGTCCAGACGCCGGGCCAGGGACAGGGGAAGATGGGGGAGAGAGGGGAAGAGGAAGAGAGAGGGATGGAGGGGTGGAGAAAAGGAAGGATTATCAACGCCTAATTAGGTTCCTTTCTCTTTCTCCATTTCTCTCTCGTACCCTCATTCCATCCCTCTATCCAACCCCTCCATCCATCCCTCCTTCCATTCAGAGGTGCCATCACCCAAAACTGATCAGAATCCTGTTCTACCTCTCCTGCTCTGTCACCCACCCCAGAATATCTCCTCCCCCACCTCCCCCTCCTCTTTCTCTATCCCTCCCATTCAGAGAGGGGATCCCTAAGAAGATGCCCCCCCACCCTAAACCATCCTGTCTGTGATCCCCCTGCCCCCCATCGCTCTTCTGCTGCGTGGGGTCTAGTCTTGTGACAGGTGTGTCAAAGTCTAATGGGAGGTTGAGAGGAGGCAGTGGGCTCAGGTCTGGGGTGTGAAATTACACCTGCCCCCCTCCTCTCCCCCTCTCCTCTCCTCCTTCTTCCCCCCTCCTATCCTCCCTTCTCTGTCCTCTCCCCCTCTCTCTCTCCCCCTCTCTCTCCCTCTCCCCATCTCTCTCCCTCTCTCTCCCTCTCCATCTCCCTCTCTCCTGTGCTCTCTCTCCCTTTCCCCCCCCCCTCCCCCCACCCTCAGGGAACAGGTTCCCTGGCTGTATGTTAATTGATATTAACTGAGAGGTTCTGAGGGCCCCCGGTTCTACTGGGTTCCCTCTGAGAGTTCCACTCCTGGGTTCTGTTTCCCCCCTGGAGAACCACCCCTCGGCCCTCCACTACCCGGCCCCTGACCCCCCCACCTCCAGAGACCCTTCCCCTCCTCTCTTCTCCCTTCCTTCCTCTTTCTTTCTTTCTTTCTTTCTCTGTCTGTCTCTCTCTCTCTCGATAAAAAGATTTGTAGATTAAAGTCTGTGTTTAGCAGCTAATCGTGGGATTTATCCATGAAAAATGCTTCAAACATCCTGGATTTGTGTCCTGATCCAGAGAGAGCTTGGTGGACTGGCTGGATCACACTAGGCCAACTGCTGCGTGGTGGGTGTGTAAGATTGAGTGTGTCTAAGAGTGAGTGAGTGAGTGTGTGTGTGTGTGTTTGTGTGTGTGTGTGTAAGATTGAGTGTGTCTAAGAGTGAGTGAGTGTGTGTGTGTGTGTTTGTGTGTGTGTGTGTAAGAGTGAGTGTGTCTAAGAGTGAGTAAGTGTGTGCGGTGTGTGTGTGTGTGTGTGTAAGAGTGAGTGTGTGTGTACTGTATTTGTGAGTGAGTGTGTGTTTTTGGGGGTGAGAGCTTGGGGGCTCTTTCAGAAGGAAGGAAAACATCTGTACACTCGGTAAACTGTCAAAGTCGACAAGGCTGGAAGGGAGAGAGAGAAAGAGAGGAGAGGAAAGGGAGAGAGGAGAGGAGAGGGAGAAAAGGGATGAGAGAGAGAGGAGAGGGGAGGGTACAAGGCATAGTGAAATGACTCTGAACAGTTACTTTCCTGTTGTCTACCAATGCAGCTAAGTAAGCAATTTTCATCAACAATGAATCATTTCTGAATCATTTCTGCATCAAGAGCTGTGTTTCT
>NC_085033.1:14985486-14988801 GCF_963692335.1 Osmerus eperlanus | reverse complement strand
TCTACAGAAGACTTGACCTCTCCTCTCCTAGAAGAACTGAACAGGGCTTCCTCCTCCTCTCCTCCCTCTCCTCCCCCCTCTCCTCTCCTCCTCCTCTCCTCCTCTCTTCCTCCTCTCCTCCTTTACCTAGCAGGTTTCACATTCCCTCTTTCCTGGAAAACAAAACTAGAATGTAGATGACGTTGGACTTGTTGTTCTTCGTTTTCTAGATGACGTTCCGGTAATAACTCATTCTCTCTCCGTCTCTCTTTCTCCGATTCTCTCTCTTTGTCTCTCTCGCTCTCTCTCTGACTATGATTCTCTCTCTTTCTCTTTTTCCAGTCATTTGTCTTTCTATCTCCTGCCCCAGATAGAGAAGAGGACAGAGGGAGATAAATAGGGAGGAGGAGGGAGAAGAGGATAGGGGGAGAGGACAGAGGGAGGTGGGTGTGGGGAGGAGAGAGGCGGTGAAAGAGAGACAGGAGTGTTGTTCATTGTCTCTCTCCAGACAGAGATGTGTGAGAGCTTTGCTGCTCAGAGTCGACCATCACGCCACCTGCGTCACGGAGAGAGAGACAGAGAGACAGAGAGAGAGAGACAGTGATTTATATATATGTGCAGCCTACACTCCCCCTCAGGAATCACCAAACTTTTTTGACAATCTCCAAGTAGAGATCAATCACTACCAGGCCCAGGGTAATATCTTGCTGATTGGAGACCTGAATGCCAGAACAGGATATGAGCCTGACATGGTTGATGCTGCTTGTAAGAATCACATCTTTAGACAACCCTCACTGTACCATACCTACACGATCTCCCAGAGAAACAACCCTGATCGTATTGTAAACAAAACGGGCAAAGAATTAGTGCATCTCTGTCGCTCCCTAGGCCTGTACATGCTCAATGGTAGGACCAGAGGGGACTCTTTAGGAAGGTTCACATACTGTTCAACTCTTGGAACTAGTGTAGTCGACTACGCTATCACTGACGTGGACCCCTCCTCCATCAGCGCATTCACTGTCAGACCTCAGACACCACTAACAGACCACTGTCAGATAAATGTCTATCTGAAAACAAATGGACAAAAAAATAACAAACAACCTGAGCCCTGCAAAATGTTTGAACTACAAACATCATACAAATGGGCTCCTGACAGTGACGACACTTTTAAAAATATATTAACTTCTCCTAAAATTACCAACCTAATTCATGATTTTCTCTCTGCAAAATTCCAAACAAATCAATCTGAAATAAATAGGGCAGTAACAGAAATTCTTAAAATCTTTCACAAATCCGCCAATAAAGCAGGTCTTACTAAAAAGAGTTATAAGACAAAACAGAAGCCCAAAGGTGATGAGTGGTTTGATGAAGACTGTAAAAACATCAGAAAAAAATTAAGAAATCTGTCTAATCAAAAACACCATCAACCTCAAAACACAGACCTGCGTCAGAATTATGCCGAAACACTGAGAGAATACAAACGAACTCTAAAGCAAAAAAAAGGAAAACATTACAATCAAAAGCTAAAAGAAATTGAAGACTCAATTGACCAAAATCTATTCTGGAAAAAATGGAAGAACTTAAACAAAAACGAAAACAAACACTTAACCATTCAAAATGGTCACATTTGGAAAACACATTTTGAAAACCTGTATAAAGAAATGCCACTTAACAGTCTAAACTCTAACCAGAAACATATACAAGATAAGTTACGAATACTTGAAACAACCATCAAGAACAATCAGGACCCACTTGATTACCAAATTACTATAAAAGAACTAGAAGACAATATAAAAAAATTAAGATCAGGAAAAGCCAGCGGTCCTGACAGTATCAGGACAGAGATGCTTAAAAACAGCACTCCTGAGCTGCAGCAGGCCCTGCTTAAGCTGTTCAACCTGGTCCTTGAAGCGGGCTGCTTCCCTGAAATATGGAGTCAAGGGTTTATTTCCCCAATATTCAAGAGTGGAGACAAATTGGACCCAAATAACTACCGAGGCATCTGTGTGAGCAGTAACATGGGGAAGGTCTTCTGCAGCATTATCAATGCCCGAATGCTGGCCTTCCTTACGGAACACAATGTCTTGAGTAAAGCACAAATTGGCTTCCTACCAAATCACCGCACTACTGATCATGTTTACACCCTACACACCCTAATAGATCAACACATATACCAAAACAAACAAAAAAAGATTTTTGCATGCTTTATTGACTTTAAGAAAGCTTTTGATTCAATCTGGCAAGACGGATTATACTATAAAATTCTCCAAAGTGGTATAGGAGGTAAAGTTTATGACATAATCAAATCAATCTATGTCAAAAATAAGTGCGGGATAAAAATTAACAATAAAAGAACGGACTTCTTCACTCAAGGACAAGGTGTTTGCCAGGGATGCAACTTATCTCCAACGCTCTTCAATGTCTACATTGATGAGCTAGCAGTATTGTTGGAACAATCTACAGCCCCTGGCCTCAACCTGAATAAAATGGAGGTAAAATTCCTACTCTATGCAGATGACCTGGTGCTGTTGTCACCCACAGAGCAGGGCTTACAGCAGCATCTGGATCTGCTAGAGCAATACTGTCAGAACTGGGCCCTGACAGTAAACTTTAAAAAGTCTCAAATAATGATCTTCCAGAAAAAGCCCAGATCTCAGGAAAACAAACATATATTCACTCTAGGAAACACCACACTAGAGCACACCCTGTCCTATGACTACCTGGGGATCAAAATCAGTGCCTCAGGAAACTTTGGACTGGCAGTGAATGCGCTGAAGGAGAAAGCCTCTAGAGCCTTTTTTGCAATTAGAAAAAAATTCCATAAAATAGACATACCAATTAGAATCTGGACTAAAATATTTGATAGCGTAATAGCACCAATAGCTCTATATGGCAGTGAGGTATGGGGTCCACTCAGTCAACATGACTACACTAGATGGGACAAACATCCAATAGAGGCCCTGCATGCTGAATTCTGTAGAATTATATTGAATATACAAAGGAAAACACCCACCAATGCATGCAGAGCAGAATTAGGCCGATATCCATTAATTATAAACATTTAAATACTGGATACATCTCAAATTAAGTCCCCAAGATACTCTGCAATTTGAAGCACTGAAAACCCAAGAATTGAACCCCCAAAAGAGTCCTTTCAGTCAGCTGGTCATGAGACTAATTAACCAACCAACACCTAACATTGCCCCATCTCAGACCAGCACTGCTTCACAATCACCAATCAGAGTAAACCAAATTGTCCAACAAACCAAAAAGGCCTATCTGGAACATTGGAACAACCAAACCAAAAAACAAAACAAACTAAGTTGCTATCGGGCC
>NC_085033.1:14955486-14980486 GCF_963692335.1 Osmerus eperlanus | reverse complement strand
TTACATTTACATTTAGTCATTCAGCAAACGCTCTTATCCAGACCAACTTACGGTAAGTACAGGGACATTCTCCCCGAGGTAAGTAGGGTGAAGTGACTTGCCCAAGGACACAACGTCATTTTGCACGACTAGAATCGAACCGGCAACCTTCTGATTAATAGCCCGATTCCCTAACCGCTCAGCCATCTGACCACCCGGGTAAGTTAACTCCCCAGCTGAAACCCAGCATTGTAGCAGCATTGCCAGTAGGGTGTTGCAACATTGTGAATCAGCTGGTGGGTTAACTTACCTGGTTATGTTGCATTTATCGCTTTCTGGAATACCCCCCTGGACCTATGTGTCCGTGCTGCAGTGGCTATTTGGCAAACTCAGAAGAGTGCCATGGAATGGCTCGCATGGAATTCTGAATGCATATAGGTTTGGGTTTTCGGTTACACACTTTTACAAGCGCTGATTGGGATACTGCGTTAATTTTCCTGGATTATCAATCTAAATTAATGCACTGACTAATAAAGTAAATTGTTAAAACTCAAATTTAAGATTTTACTGGGGCACAGCAGATTTATACTGGGGCACGTGCCCCAGTATAAAGGGTCTAACGACGCGCCTGGCTATCTCCTCCTCCTCTATCTCTCTCTCTCTCTCATCCTCTCTTTTTATCTCTCTCCTCCTCTCTCTTCTTTCTCTCTCTACTCAACCTCTCTCTCTCAACCTCTTTCTCTCTCATCCTCTCTCTCTCTTTATCTCTCTCCTCCTCTCCCTCATACTCTCTCTCTCATCCTCTCTCCTCCCCTGCATGAATGAATGAATGATCACTCGAGAACCCTGTAAGACCAGGAAATAGTTACTGGGTTTTAGTTCCTTGCAGCCCATCCAGGAAGTGACAGGCAGCAGAGACATAAGACCCGGGGCTTCTGGGAAGAGACCGAGATCCTGGAGACCTCTGCAGTCTTGTCCCACACCCAGACCCCGGTCTGACGCCATTTGCATACATTTGCTTGATTTAATTTATCCTGTGAAACGCAAGCGATCGACCTGCCATTGTATGACATCAGACTCTCAAGTCATCTGGGGACGAGTGGAGAGTAAAGCTCCTTCTGTTCCTCTTCTCTGCTGGGCTGGCGAGTGTGTGTGTGTGTGTGTGTGTGTGTGTGAGGCACTACCAGGAACTCGTCTTGCCTGGAAAGAGTTTTCTTTGGCAAACTGTTGACAGTGTGTGTGTCTCACAGGGAAGTACTTGGAAAAGATTTAGATTTGTTCTTTTTAATGCCCTCTCGTTCCTCCCCCCTCCATGGTTCATGTCCCCCCTCCATGGTTCATGTTCCCCCTCCATGGTTCATGTCCCCCCTCCATGGTTCATGTTCCACGTTGTAACTAACAACAACGATTTGGACCGTGTCGTGCTTGGTTCCTGTTGGTTTCCTGGGGAGAAATTGTACTATTTTTACTTGGGAACATCACATTTTGTCCCTGAAAAGCAAAGTCCAGGACAGAAAACAAGCCCCCCCCTCTCCCAGCTTCTCTCCCCAAACTCAACAAACTTAATGTGCAAAACAGCATATTATGAACTCTGCACACTGGAGAAGCAGTGGGGTTCTGGGGAGGGGGGGGGGGGGGGGGGTTGTGTGTGTGTGTGTAATGTGCATGCGTGCCTGTGTGTGTGTGTAATGTTCATGCATGCTTGTGTATGTGTAATGTGTGTGTAATGTGCATGCTTGCCTGTGTGTGTGTGTAATGTGCATGCTTGCCTGTGTGTGTGTGTAATGTGCATGCGTATGTGTGTGTGTAATGTGCATGCATGCCTGTTTGTGTGTGTGTGTGTGTGTGTGTGTGAGAGAGAGAATGACAGACATTTTAGCTGTGGGCCTCTCAGCTGCACGTGGTCTCTGGGTGTGCTTGTTTTATACTCCCTCTCACATCCAGACCCCTGGGAAGACACATTTCCTGCTCCCCTTAGACAGATAAGAGGAGCCAGTGAAGGAGGTAGGGCGTGTCAGAGAGAGAGAAAGAGAGATAGAGAGATAGCAGCTAGAGGGAGAGATATAGAGAGATAGCAGCTAGAGAGAGGGGGAGAGAGAGGGAGAGAGGGAGAGAGAGAGAGAGAGAGAGAGAGAGAGAGAGAGAGAGAGAGAGAGAGAGAGAGAGAGAGAGAGAGAGAGAGAGAGAGAGAGAGAGAGAGAGGGGGGGGGGAGGCCAGTGAAACTGCAGGGGCAGGAAGTGTGTGAGAACAGGAAGTATCCAGTCTTGTTCCCGTCACCCTGGATAATCATTATCACAAGCAGAACCAGCAGCCATGACAACAGCTCTGCTGCCCCTCCCCTCCTCCCCCCTCAGAACCCTCTCAGCTCACAACTGCCCCCTCTCAACTCCCCCCTCTTAACTGCCCCCTCTCAACTGCCCCCTCTCAACTCCCCCCTCTTAACTGCCCCCTCTTAACCGCCCCCTCTTAACTGCCCCCTCTTAACTGCCAACACACAACACACACACTGTGTGTGTGTGTGTGTGTGTGAGATGAGGGGTCAGACACTATTGTAGACAGGCTTGAGGTACAGAGAGAATAGGCTGTGAGACTGGGTCTCCACACACAGACACACACACCCAGACACACACACCCAGACACACACACACACACCCAGACACACACACCCAGACACACACACCCAGACACACACACTCACTTCCTCTTAACAGGACTTTTCCCAGCAGTCACATCATTGTAGAGGTTACCACATCTTTCAAAGAAGTCGCATGCACATGCACACACCCATACACACCTGTGCTTACACACACACACGTCCACACCTGTGCTTACACACACACCCATACACACCTGTGCTTACACACACACACGTCCACACCTGTGCTTACACACACACACGTCCACACCTGTGCTTACACACACACGTCCACACCTGTGCTTACACACACACACGTCCACACCTGTGCTTACACACACACACGTCCACAAACATCTTACGTAAACCTCTAGGTGTACCTGAGAACAGGTTGACCTCTAAATTGACCTCCAGGTTGACCTCCAGGTTAATCTCGCTGTACCTGAGAATAGGACCTGATGTGAGATTGAGTGTTGACAACACAACACTCTCCTTATGCTGTGTTCCTCTCTACCTGCTGGGTGTTGGTGTGTAATTATACAGGTCAGATACCTGGAACCCTGGATACTACTGGAGAGGTGAAAGGTCAAACTCCTCTCTCATTGGTCTGCATTGACAGGACGGGCCGTGATTGGTCCGGCAGCTCAGAGGTGTAGCGCAGCATCTCTTGTGATTGGATGATAGGATGTTGGTGTGGGTCAGCTGGTGTAGTTCTAAATGTCTCCTTTTAAAGGTGTGATTATTGATTATGAGTATATCGTATATCGAATGCATCAGCTCAGCTTGATTTGTCTGCTTTGCACAGGTCCACGTCAGATTGACTTGCTAAGGAGAGACTGAGAGCTTAGAAAAGGTGAGTGGCATCATATCTTGTCTTGAGATTTTATGTCTCACTCCAGTGAACCTGTCTGTCTGACTATCTCACTCTAGTGAACCTGTCTGTCTGACTATCTCACTCCCGTTAACCTGCCTGTCTGACTATCTCGCTCTAGTGAACCTGCCTGTCTGACTATCTCGCTCTAGTGAACCTGCCTGTCTGACTATTTCACTGTAGTGAACCTGTCTGTCTCTCTGTAGTGAGCCTGTCTGTCTCTCCACCTGTCTGTCTCTCCAGAGAGAGGAGGCAGTGATGTCGTCCAAGCCCCCCAGCTCCAGCAGCGTGAACCAGGCCAGGAGAACTGTACAGCAGCTCAGGGTGGAGGCTGGCATCGAGAGGATAAAGGTAGAAACAACCGTACACGGGGAATTTCAAACCTGCGACCTGTTGCTTTGTTACTGAGGTCAGAACCTCAAGTACTTTATATGTACATATGGCCCTGCAGACATGTGCCGTCTGCAAACACACACAGACACAGACACACACAGACACACACACAGACACACACACACACCCCGTGTCTGACCCGCCTGTTTCTGCCCGTGTCCTGCAGGTGTCCAAGGCCTCTGCAGACCTCATGCATTACTGCACAGAACACGGCAAATACGACCCCCTCCTCATGGGCATCCCCACCTCAGAGAACCCCTTCAAGGAGAAGAAGCCCTGCAGCATCCTCTAGTCCTCACTGTGTCTGCTAGCATCCGGCTAGCATCCGGCTAGCTGGCTGGTTGGCTGGCAAGTTAGCCTTCTGGCTGGTTAGCTGGCTGGCTGGCTGGCTGGTTGGTTAGCTAGCTGGTTGGCTGGCTGGCAAGTTAGCTTGCTGGCTGATTGGCTAGCTGGCTGGTTGGTTGGCTGGTTAGCTTGCTGGTTAGCTGGATGGCTAGCTGGCTGGCTCACTGCTTAGCTGGCTAGTTAACTTGCTGGCTAATTGGTTGGTTGGTTAGCTGGCTGGCTAGCTGGTTAGCTTGCTGGTTAGCTTGCTGGTTAGCTTGCTGGTTAGCTTGCTGGTTAGCTTGCTGATTAGCTAGCTGGTTAGCTTGCTGGTTAGCTTGCTGGTTAGCTGTCTGAATGGTTGGCTTTTTCATGTTCCTTTCTGTATTTTTATTTTTAATTATTATTATTATTTGGAAAGAACTGTGATCTTAACATTATCACTCCATTGAGTCTCTGTAGGCCCAACCCTTCTGGTAAACTCATCATGTGTAGCTTTGTAAGGTCTGGTCCTTGAAGTCACAAACTATGAGACAGTGACCGTTAAAGGTACAATCTGTGACACCTCCCCCCTCCCACACACGCACACCACCACCACACGCACACCACCACCACACACACACCACCACCACACACACACCACCACCACACACACACCACCACCAGACATACGCGCATGCACACACACATAGGTGCACTCCGCCTCAATTTACAATGTCCGTCGTTATTTATGTGTTATTGCAATTAATTTTTACTAATGTTTTGAACCATTTTCTTGATGCATCCTTTTTGTGAGCTTGCTAGCACAATTCCAACTTTTCTACTGCAACTAGACCAGCTGCCCTCGTCACTCGAGACTGTGTATACCATGAAAACAAGAAAAGCCTTACCGTGTCTTTGACATCAAGATCTTAACTAGTTAGCTCTCTGTGAAAGGGGTGGGGGGGGGGAGTATTTGGAGAGGGAAGTTGGGATTTGCAAACAAACCTGTTTCCCAATCTTCTACCAGGGCGTTTGTTGACAAACAGTCCCTTGCTCCCCCCCCCCCCCTCCCCCCCCCCCACACACACACACACACACAGGTGATCCAGGAGAGCAGATTATGAGAACCTGGTGTTAGATTGTTTGTTTGTTTGTTTGTTGAGATCTACCAAGGTTTCCGCAACAGCGGTCTCCAGGCCGACCGGTCATGAGTGATCCTGTCAGAAGTTGTTATTAGTTTCCACGGAAACCCTCTCCCTCCTGACCGCGGTGCCCCTTCGCGTGAAGGACAAAAAGTGTTCCAGGGAAGAACCTTGACTGTAGACAGCAGAGTGGTTGTTTGTTTCTTGAAGTGCAGGGTTGGGCCCTTCTGTAGAACTCTATCAAGGGTGTTTTACAAGATGGGTGCAGGTGATATTGTGCCTGTAGCGTGTCACACGCTCAAAACGTCAGCGGGAGCTTCAGCAGTGTCATCATCACATGTGTGTGATTTCACCCCTGTGAATCAGTGTGTTAAAGTACTGATTTGGAGTTGACAGTATGCCATAGCAGAACCAGTGGTGCCGTTTAGAACTTCAGGTCTTCCGTTGAAGAGACAGTGGAGTTCTATGTATCATAAAGATAAAGAAATTCCCCCTTTAAACCCTGGTTGTGTGTGTACAGCACAGTTGGACTCTGTTCCGTGTTAATCCTTTCAGTAAAGGTGTTCTGTGGAGCACAGGGTCCTGCGTGTGTGAGCAGGGCAGAGTGTCCAGGCTGTGTTGCTGTGGTCATGCGTCAGGCACCACGCGACGTGTGTAATCAGCTACTTCTGGAGAAGGCAGCTGTCGATGCCCTCGGCACCGCAGGAGATTAGCTGTTAGCAACTCAGTTGTCCGTGGTCAGCGCAAGCACACTTAGTCATGAGTCACAAACGTGATTCGACAATCAAACACACACGAACACACACTCAAATACATTTGAACACACATTCAAAGCCTTATTAGACGGAAGTTGTCTGTGTGTGCTTTGAAGAACATTATTAGCTTGAAGCAGTTTTATTTCATTTTTTGGGGATAATCAACGTGCCTGTGTTAATTAACATGACTGTGAGATTTGTGACTAAATTGTGCCATGTGGTTTTGTCTTCATAGTTCTGTCAAAGTTTGGAGGGAAAAAAAGGCAAAAGAAAACATAACAAATACGCCTGAATGTGTGTGAACTTATTGGTGCTAACTGACATTCTGTTCTTGATGACCCTGTATTCCAGTGTGCTAAAAACGTAAATTATTTTACAACCACAACAAACTTAAAAATATTGTTCGCTTTCTAGCATTGTGCATTATGAACTTAGCGATCAATGCAAAACATTTATAAATCAATAAGTGTCATGTCCCACATCCCAACCAACCAGCATTTTACCACTGATGGCCTTACAGAACCAGTCAGTCTGATGAACAGGATCCTTATTAGCAGACTGACACAAATCTGGGTTAGCAGCACTAAGTCAATATCAGGTTAGCGCCCAGTTAGCAACAGGTTAACACCAAGCTAACAACGTGTTAGCATCTAGCGTCTAGCTAGCAACAGTTAAGCTCCAAGCTGCAGCAGGTTAGCATCAAGCTATCCCCGAGCAACTATAGCACCGAACAACTATAGCACTAGACCCTAGCAAGAAGCGAGCTAGTTATTCTGCTATAGTAGCAAAGGGAATTCATGCAAAGAAGGAAGACCATTGTAGATTAAAGTTACAAAACAAAAGAATAAAAAGCATTTCAGAAATGTGAAACTAATCAAACGCCTAGCGTTAAGTTAACAAGGAAAGAAAAACTAAAACAGGTTGTGAGAACTTCCCCCTCCAGTGTAAACCTTAGTGACATCTGGTCTGTGTGTAACTCGTAGTAAACTGAACCTGGTGATGTCAAATTAGGTTTTTCTCTTTCCACACCCGTCTCTCTCTGTCTCTCTCTGTCTGTCTCTCTCTCTCTCTCTGTCTCTCTCTCTGTGTCTGTCTCTCTGTGTCTGTCTTTGTCTCTGTTGAGCAGTCTTTCCTACTGGTGTTATTAAACTTTGTTTATTATTACCAGTAGCGTTGTGTCTCTTTCATGTCGCTACCGTGGCTTTCATTAGCTTTCACCCTCTCTGTGCGCCTGTCTGACTAGCTGCCTCTTACAGAACAAAGGAGTGGATGGTCCAGGAAGGAAGTCATTTCCTCCAACAGGAAGCTTTGAGGACTCAAACTCCAACACCCGAAGTCAGGGGTGGAAGAGTGGAGGGGAGGAGGGTGGAGGGGGAGGAGGGAGAGGGGAGGAGGGAGAGGAGGCTGGAGGGAGAGGAGGCTGGAGGGAGAGGGGAGGAGGGTGGAGGGAGAGGAGGGTGGAGGGGAGGAGGGTGGAGGGAGAGGAGGGTGGAGGGGAAGGGAGGAGGGTGGAGGGAGAGGAGAATGGAGGGGAGAAGGGTGGAGGGGAGGAGGGTGGAGGGAGAGGAGGGGAAAGTACTCAGGAGTTATCTGTGGCCTTACTCTGTTTCCTTTCATCATGTCTGCTCCAGTGGCCTCGTATTTATACCACCACACACACACACGCATATACACACGCATATACACACACACACAACAGGCGTAACCCCACAGCCAGCCTGTCTGGGTCCAGAGGAGGATAAAGAACAGAGGAGGGGAGAGGAGGGCGTCTAAAAATAGAAACTGCCGAAATTCCAGTTTCCGCTCCTGGAGAGACCAAGAGTCTATTCTGGGAACGGTCGTCATGGTGTGATGTTTTCCCATCGCTCTGCTGCCGTCCTCGCGACCTTGTCTCTCCGCTGCCGTCCTCGCGACCTTGTCTCTTCGCTGCTGGCCAAACAGCAACAGCAAGGTTTCCTCACTCTGTTCACTTATTTTCTTTCAAAATGACTGAACTTTTACCTTCAATACAACTTGATTTGTGAAAGCACTTTTCCAAAGAGAGCTTTCGAATTTTAATGAAATACGAAACAAGCTAGACTTATTGTACCCCGAAAAAGTTTGTCTTTGACACAAACAGAATCTGCTCTTATATTAGTGCAGACGTGCGGTACATGAACAGGCTGGCTGTCACCCACACACTGGAACACACACAATACCCACAGCCCTCACATAGACTGTCATTAACCAACCAGTTGCACTCTTGCTCATCGTACAGCACACCTGTAATCATCATAATGGTGTAGAAACATACGTGCGGTGAGAGTGCCTCATCAACACAATGTAATCATAAAGAGTAGGCCTACATGTGTACAGTAGCGAGGTACATAGTGGTGAAGCAGGGGTGTAGCAGGGGTGTAGCAGTGACTTACATTTACATTTAGTCATTTAGCAGACGCTCTTATCCAGAGCGACTTACAGTAAGTACAGGGACATTCCCCCCGAGGCAAGTAGGGTGAAGTGCCTTGCCCAAGGACACAACGTCATTTTGCACAGCCGGGATTCGAACCGGTAACCTTCAGATTACTAGCCCGACTCCCTAACCGCTCAGCCACCTGACTCCCAGACTACCTGACTTCAGGGCTATGATGGACGGGGGAACCAGAGTTGTTGGACTGGTTTAGCCTGCATCTGGGGGACTCTGAAGTAAACAAAATACCACAAAAGATTTTATATTTCAACAGGATTCCAGTAAGCACTGAGTACAGCCCTCTCAGGGCTAAATTGCTGCTGAGATTAGAACAGTAGCCCCGTGGCTCCGGGAGATAATCCTTGCGGTGTTAAACAGGGCCTGGCTGACCTGCAATACTGACTAAAGCAAACATGGCAAACACAGATAAGATATTTACTTATGACTAACACACAAATTATTCATGACAAATGTATCACAAAGATAACTGGATACTGATCAAGCGAGCTTGATACAATTAATGTAAGACGTAGAAAGTACAGATATTTGTGTAAAAAAATTTAGGAGTGAAAGTAAAAAGTTGTCAGAAAAAGATTAAGTACTGATACCAGAAATATCTACTTAAGTACAGTAACGAAGTATTTGTACTTTGTTACTTCCCATATCTGCTTATGACAAATGATATAAAATTGTATGTTAAGCATAGCACAAATAATATGTGAATCTTATGAAGAAGTCTACTTAAAGATATGTCACATTGATATGTGTCTGTATGACAGATGTACCACAGACATTTAGCTATCTCACCTATCACCTAAAAACATCAAGCCCAGGTATACACAGTTCTGTAGCTACTATGTGACTATGTACTATGTAGCTTTATCTCTATGTACCTGTGAGTGGCTATGTACCTATGTAGCTATGCTATGTAGTTATGTTCCCGCCTTTGTATCTATGTGGCTATGTGGCTATGTAACTAGGTGTCTTAATAGCTCTGTGGCTATGAGTGTAATCCTGTCTGAGCCAGCAGCACAGTTATACAGTCATCGTGTTGCAGAGAGGGGGGGGGGCACATACCCTGTCAGAACACAGGAATGTGCTGATGTGGGGGGGCAGGGAAAGGGCTGCGGAGAGGGGAGGTGAGATGTAGGGAGAGTGGCAGGGGGTACAGGAGGAGTGCAGGAGGGGTGCAGGAGGGGTGCAGGAGGGGTACAGGAGGAGTGCAGGAGGGGTGCAGGAGGGGTGCAGGAGGGGTGCAGGAGGGGTACAGGAGGAGTGCAGGAGGGGTGCAGGAGGGGTGCAGGAGGGGTACAGGAGGAGTGCAGGAGGGGTGCAGGAGGGGTGCAGGAGGGGTGCAGGAGGGGTACAGGAGGAGTGCAGGAGGGGTGCAGGAGGGGTGCAGGAGGGGTGCAGGAGGAGTGCAGGAGGGGTACAGGAGGGGTACAGGAGGAGTGCAGGAGGGGTGCAGGAGGGGTGCAGGAGGGGTACAGGAGGAGTGCAGGAGGGGTGCAGGAGGGGTGCAGGAGGGGTGCAGGAGGGGTACAGGAGGGGTGCAGGAGGGGTACAGGAGGGGTACAGGAGGGATGCAGGAGGGGTGCAGGAGGAGTGCAGGAGGGGTACAGGAGGGGTACAGGAGGGGTGCAGGAGGGGTACAGGAGGGGTACATGAGGGGTGCAGGAGGGGTGCAGGAGGGGTACAGGAGGAGTGCAGGAGGGGTGCAGGAGGGGTGCAGGAGGGGTGCAGGAGGGGTGCAGGAGGGGTACAGGAGGAGTGCAGGAGGGGTACAGGAGGAGTGCAGGAGGGGTGCAGGAGGGGTGCAGGAGGGGTGCAGGAGGAGTGCAGGAGGGGTACAGGAGGGGTACAGGAGGAGTGCAGGAGGGGTGCAGGAGGGGTGCAGGAGGGGTACAGGAGGAGTGCAGGAGGGGTGCAGGAGGGGTGCAGGAGGGGTGCAGGAGGGGTACAGGAGGGGTACAGGAGGGATGCAGGAGGGGTGCAGGAGGAGTGCAGGAGGGGTACAGGAGGAGTGCAGGAGGGGTGCAGGAGGGGTACAGGAGGGGTACAGGAGGGGTGCAGGAGGGGTGCAGGAGGGGTACAGGAGGGGTGCAGGAGGGGTACAGGAGGGGTACATGAGGGGTGCAGGAGGGGTACAGGAGGGGTGCAGGAGGGGTACAGGAGGGGTACAGGAGGGGTGCAGGAGGGGTACAGGAGGGGTACAGGAGGGGAGCAGGAGGGGTGCAGGAGGGGTGCAGGAGGGGTTCAGGAGGGGTACAGGAGGGGTGCAGGAGAATTTCTTAAACCAGCTATATCCTCACAATGTCATTTCCTGTTTTCTTTTCTCTTTCCACCCTCTCTCTCTTCCAGTGGCGAAAATCTGCTATCAATTTTGGTGGGGACAATTATATGACATTTTCTCAAGAGCAATTCCTGAGGGGAACACCAAAATTATTGCTGTAACACATAGCCTACATTGTAATATGTGAAATGTATATTATTAATATTATTGAAATGTCCTTATGTTTACAGTGATTTATTGGGGGGGACAAATCATATTTTTCCCAGGATGGGGGGGTCGTGTCCCCCCTGTCCCCCCCGGGATTTCCGCTTATGCTTTCTCCCTCTCCCCCCCCTCCTCCTCCCTCTAACTGACTAACTGACTCTAAAGAACTGACCAGCTGAATGAATCTGACTCACTCACTGAATCTGACTGACCAACTAACCAGCTGTCAGACTGTTGCTGACTAACTGAATCTGTTGCTGTAAGTCCAAGGTGTCTGTAAGTCTGAAACCAGTTCAAGAACGAAAAGGGTTGTCCAGGGTTCATGTCCAAATAGTAGAAATGCCTTCGGTTGAACTTTGGTCGTTGAGAAAGACAGCTTTATTTAACAGTGAACTTGGCATAGTTTCATCTGGAGTATTCTCTCCTTATTGTTCAGGAAGGGTTGGGTTGAGATAATCTCTCTGCTCTCTGCTCTATTTTCGTAACACAACACTGAGTCACGAGGGGAATACCTTCTTTGCTTCGGCTCCGACATCATCAACCCTCGACACCAGGCGGCCAGCGTCATCTGTGGGCATGTCACACAATAGGAGGAGGAGGGGTGGCGGGTGGCTTACACAACTTCACAGCATGCATAAGAAACTGAGAAATTCCCGACTGCAGTCACGCGCACCCTCTCTCTCTCCTCCCTCCCTCCCTCCTCCCTTCCTGCTGCCATGAAGGGAGGAGGGAGGGAGGGTAACTCCCCAGCCGGCCCCAGCCGACCCAGCTCAGTGCTCGCCCTTTCCCTCTCTCCCTCCTCTCTCTCTCTGCCTCACCCTCCCTCCCTCCTCACATTCCCTCTATCTCTGCCCCCCCCTCCCTTACACTACCTGCCTCCCCCAGCCAGCCAGCTCCAGCAGCTTCAAAGCTAAACTCCCTCACCCTCCCTCTGCCTCACCCACCCTCCCCTGTGCCCCTCCACCCCCACAGCTGAGCTCATCAGCAGGTGCTGAACTGGGACAAAGGGAACTGCATTATCTCTCTCAGCATTCTGCTTCTGTAACGCAACAC
Source organism: Osmerus eperlanus (assembly GCF_963692335.1). Lineage (NCBI taxonomy): Eukaryota > Metazoa > Chordata > Actinopteri > Osmeriformes > Osmeridae > Osmerus > Osmerus eperlanus. Next base: position 14,968,405 of record NC_085033.1, on the reverse strand, counting down.
ATTGCAATCGGTGCAATAAGCATGAAATCCCCCCTGCTTGCTTGTATCTTACAACAGCTCTCAATACAGTTGCAATGCGGAGGGATGTTGCTCTATGTTGCTCTATAGATCTCTGCATCGGGCAGAGAGCTTCACCCGTTTCTATGGAGCTTGCCACTGCTCTGAGTCTGAATAATATCTACAGCTAAGGGCTATCTGTTGTGTCTTTCTGCAGCTGGAGCAGAGGAAATAGGAGGATGGAGGACGAAGGAGTGATATGGAGGACAGATGAGAAAGGGAGGAAGGAGAGGCGAGAGTAGAGAGGGAGGATAGAGGATAGATGAGAGGGAGGAGAGGCGAGAGTAGAGAGGGAGGATAGAGGATCTCCACATGAATGAACTCAGCCCTGCTGATACAGCAGAACTACCAGGCAACAGGAGAGGGGGCTTTTGTCCCCCAGCAGAATGAGTGTGTGTCACAGAGGCCAGTGTGACCCCACTGACCTGTATGTGATCACTCTGCAGCAGGAAAGTCAAGGGTCACTAGGCTTTGTTACACTTCCAGAAATATGAGTGACAATCGAGTTCCAACTCCAAAAAATACTTATTTTTATTGACCACAATAATACATGTGTTTGCAAAGAGATCGCTGCAAGATAATGGTAGAAAATGTTAAACATAAATACACTTAAATATCATAGGAAATAACTTAAAACTGTAAATAAAATGAACCAGTATTCACAACAAAAGTATTCACAACATTTTACTCGAAAATAAAATAAACGACTGGCAAAAGTTCAAATAAACAAATGGCAAATTGGAAACATTGAATGTATTCTGTGTCTTCATATCTTTCCTGTCATTGGATGACGTTTCCGTTCCCTTTATCTCTCCCGGTTTAAATAATCATGACAAGAACTGACAATATCAACAGTGTGAATGGAGAATAATAATAATAATAATAATATATATATATATAAAAATGAATAATCCTAAAAACACCCAGTGTTTCGACAAGTGCTCTGTTTCCCAGTTAATGCATAGTGGCCCTCTGGTGCTCTGGACACACCTGTTAGGACACACCTGTTAGGACACACCTGTTAGGACACACCTGTTAGGACACACCTGTGCTCGGTCTGAACCGAAGGTGAAGTGGCGACTCCCAGCTTCCACACATGATTTCCCCCTCCGGCACAAGTTTGTTTTTAACGTCACATTTAGGTTTTTTTTTAAATATAAAACAGCACGGACTCCGTATAAAAAATAAAAAATAAACAGTTCCTGACGCCCGGACAATTAAAAAAAAAGAAAAAAATACAAAAAATGTCCCTTGTCATCATGGTGACACCTTGGTTGCCATGGCGCTTGAATACCCAACTGCAGCCGTCCTGGAGGACGTCACTTTTTACTCCTCCCTTCGAATCGACGTTCCTTTCCTTTTTTCTTCTATTGTCGTTTTAACCCCCCCACCCCTCTGGGAGGTAGGGGGCGCTGTACTCTGGGGTAGAGTCCGTCAGGGAGCCCCTGTCCCCTGGGTGTAGAGTTGTTCCAGTCCCGGCCTGGTCCAGGTCCAGGTTCTAGGTGGTGGTTCTGGTGCCAGAGCTCATCTCTCCGGGAGGTTGATGAAGGGAACCCACTGGTCCATGCAGCGGCTTTCCCTGCAGAAGCGGTTCACCTTGCTCAGGGCTGGGTCCTTCCAGGTTGAGGAGTGGGGGCTCTGAGGAGGGGAAAGGAGAGGGGGGAGAGGAATGAGGACACAGCCTGATATAGAAAGATCTCTGCTACGTAACACTGGAAGAATGCGCATATTTTTTTTATTTAAATAATTTGCCATGTAAGATCAGCATGCTAGGAATTTGCTCCGAAGTGTCCCTCCCTAAGTTGACAGGGCATGATTGTGCATTTATGCTTTTGTTATTTCCAGTGTTGAAACTGCACAGAATTCATGTGGGAGAGAGTGACTCAGTGAGTCAATGATTACAACGTGATCTGGGCATGTTCTGGCTAGTTCCTCCCCTCCACCACTGAAACTCACATGCAGCACTAAAACAGTGTGTGTGTGGGGGGGGGGGACTTGAGAGGAACATCACATGCCCTCTTGTGCATTGTGATGTCTGAAACCACTGCATCCTAGACTTATAGACTTGTGTCCTTACCAGCTATAATGCATAAGCCTGACAACACATCATGTAGTGATAAAAACACAAAAAGGCGCATGAAAATAGGGTAAGGAGAGGATACTTACAGTTACCAGGACACAGTGCAGGTCCAGGGGCTCTCCTCCCTGCTTGCCTCCCCCTAGTATCTCAGCCAGGCGGTGGGTGTTGTTGACCCGCAGGATGTTAATGTCGTTCTCGCAACAGAACGCCTGGATAAGCGTGAAGTGGATCTGAAGCGCCACATCCTTCACGTCCTCGTCATCCGTAGCCAGCACGCACAGAACCACGTTATCCGGGTCGCTGGAGGGAGGAAAACCACACATCATTAGTATATGAATTCAGTTGTGTTCGTTTCATTTTCTGATTCTATGTTGATAGAAAATTCGAACTTTGTGTGGGTCAGTCGTGACCGATACTTACACATTCAACGACTTTGCTGCCTCGTACACGCCGACAGTGATGCAACCTTGTGGTAATGCAGAACTGAGAACCTCCTCCAAAGCTTTCGCCACTGAGTCCATTCTGAAACAGAAAAATGATGGTTCATATATAAGTTCATCCATGGTCAATAATCGACTTCTTGCAAGTAGCAAGTCAGGACTAGCCTACGATACCTAACAACCATTAAGTAATCCTACTACAGTCGCTAGCAATTCAAGCTAGCAACGTCAGGCTAGCGACCGAAGTGAACCCAACTGACCGATTTGCAAGCTGAAACCGGACTAACTTCTTATTCATTTTTTAATGCATGTCTTTCTCTAGTTCATTCTATAGTTGAAAAAAAATAGTATGTTGTCAAATCTACCGATCTTCCAAATAATATCTTAAGTAAGTAAGTAAGCTTTCAGAAAGTTTACCTGACACCGGTGCGTAACGTTATTGTACTGTCTATACAGTGCAGAATAGACTCGCTCACCATGCGTCTCGTGAGCTCAACAGAAAAGCTGGCGTAACTTTCTTTTGTCGAAAGTTGCAACAAGCTCAATAAGGACATGCTGATATTAGCTAACATGTATATCAGCTACATGTACTGTATATTTGCAAAGGTTTTATGCTACAAATAGAGCTGACCACAGTACGTGTTCACCAAGTCCAAGTATAGCGCATATCTACTGCACGGACTCATCCACCTCGCTAAAGATAGCCAGCCAGTTCTGTAGCAGGGATCCCAGTTCGCAAGATAACGCTACCGATTTCCTGAGAGAATACCAATTTACTAAAAGCGCAATTTACCTTTCTGCAGAAATATCCCCAGTTAGATCTTCAAATGTCATCTTGCACATAAACTCCAAATCCACCATTGACGGTCAAAAATGTTATTGCCGGTTCGCTTCGAGCGGTCAAAATTCTCAATACTGTACTTCGATTGTCGTTCACGGGTAAACTGACTCCTCTCGACTCGGGTAGTCTCATAAAATTCCCAAGAACAAAAAACTATTTGCATGTAGAACACCATTGGACACATGCTAATTAGCCAGGATATTTCTGGACGCCGAATGGCTGAATAGAGATCAGCAACAGAAATCATATATTCTGATTGGCCGGGCCGTTGTTAGGAGGCGGTGCCAGTAGCCAGCTGAGAGACTGCTAGCTAGCAGAACTAGAGGTGAGAAACGAGCTACATTGATTAAGCAAAGGTCCCATTCAGAGTGAAAATGATTAAATCAGGGCAAATTAGAGACCGAAACTAGTAGACGAGCCTAGGTTGTCCTTTCCCCTATAGCCCGTGGACAGAATGTGAAGTTTAACTTTAGAAGTCAGCACACTGAAGCCGGATAATATGACATTTTGCTCCGTTTCTACATGCATGTAGCTTTATGCCTTAGTGGGATTAGACTGGATTGTTGTTAAATATTATGCACGATAAGCGTCCACTTCACTTTAGTTCGGCATAGACGTTCCCATTACCAGGAAACATCTCTAGTTGAGTGTCAGCATTTCAAGGTTTGTCCGTCACCTTCGTGACACAAAAAACAGAAAATCTATCATTCCTAGAAAGATAACTATTGCTGTAATAAACATTTAAAAACATTATAATACATAACCACCTGCAGGAAGTCATGCAAACTCACCTGTCATGTGAACGGGCCTGAGGACATAGCAACGAGACCTTGAACTAGACGCGTTCCACACCGGCAGACGGCCGCTGATTGGCTCGTATGAGAGCGTGCGAAACCGCGACTCCTGGAGGGGTAGAATACAAAAGACTGGCGCGAGACGATGATGAAGCGCGCGCAAACGGACTGCGGAATGTACCTTATGACAAACTAACTTACCGATTAAGCGATGCATGGAGAATTTCTAAGTAGAAATCTTTCACATTAATGACTCTGGACGTTTGTTACTCGCCACCCACAGAGTTCCACTAAGTCATTTGCATCCGTTAAATTGCCACTGATTCGATCGAAACAGTGATCCGAAATCTGCCAAGCCCACTGCATAACTTTGACAGGTCTAACGACCGTGACCGGAGTGTGAAACTCGTGGTTTCGCTCAATCAAGGCCTCCGGTCTTGGTCCGTTTCATTTGGAAATTTTAGGTCAGTGGAAATAAAATGTGCAAAACAAAGACATCTCAACCACACTTGTTTCTTTCGTGTTTCTTAAAATCTAAAGGGATTACAGTAAAAAATCTAGGCTATAATGATTTCGCTGTTGTAGTCAAGAGCTTTAAAGGTTTGATAATCAAGCATGCTGTGTTTTTGCATTTCAAACCGTTCGTATATATTTAGGAATTATTTAACTTTTATTCTGGTTAGCTATGTTTAGCAAAAATGGTCTGTCATTGTCAGTCTCGGCCTGGGCCTGGTAACCCTGGTTACTGTTAAGGTTCCAACACTGTCACCTTGGCCAGGTCTCATTCCGGCAGTGTCTCTCTTCCACCACTAGAGGGCGGAGGTGCTTCACATTTGAGAAAACATGCTGTCCAGTAATCTCTTGCTACTCACAGCGCTATAACACCTGCTGTAGGCCTACTTCTCAAAAGTTTGATTGCTTTAACATGTAATCAAACATGCGATTATAGGCTACCTCATACTATCCATAAGAGTTCATCTGAATTGTACGCAGTTTACAAGTAGGGCCTAAAATCCCTCGAAATTGTATTCATGTTGTTTTGTGTGTTGCCTTGACTTGTCAAAATGTATAAAATAACACAATATGTGCAGCAATATATTATAGAATATAATAGAATCATCAAATTAAATCAGTGATGCAGAAGAGAAGCTGTTTCACGCTGTTCAAGGTAGCCTAACTCTGGTGTGTTTGTTTCCTGGTAGCCATGACAGCAGGATTGCGGAATGGGCGACACCCACGACGAAGAGACCAAACTCGCCCTGGTCACACCTTTGTAATCCCTATCTGGAGACAGGGTGACATTACAAGAGAGAGAGAGAGAGAGAGAGAGAGAGAGAGAGAGAGAGAGAGAGAGAGAGAGAGAGAGAGAGAGAGAGAGAAGGAGAAGAGAGAAATTGTGAAAGAGGGAGCGAGAGGGAGAAAAGAAAGAGTGAAAGAGAGAACGTGTGAGAAAGAGAGAGAGAAAGAGAAATGGTGAAGAGAGAGAAAAAGAGAAAAGAGAGAGTGAAAGAGCAAGAAACAGCAAGAGTGAAAAAGGGATAGAAAGAAAGGGATAGTGAAACAGAGAAAGAGCAACAAGATAAAAGACCAGCTCTGCTTGTCGTTCAGTGATGTACGAGGCGTTGTCGCCGGGCGGTTCTGCATGTGCTGCTTCCTCCTAATGGCCTGATTGGTCAATTAATTCCTTGTCTGCCTGCATCCCTGCCACCCTCTTTAAAGAGGAAAGAGTCATATTTCCTCCCAGATTAGTATAGATACCAGCTGACAGTCCGCACTGCTCAAGGTATTTGGGAGGCATAATTCATTCATAATGCCACAATACACCCCATCTGTCATCCCAGATTCTAACTCCTCCACCAGCACACACGGTCCTCTCTGTCCCAGTGCTGGCTCACAGGCAGAGGGAGGAAGTGTGTGTGTGTGTGTGTGTGGAAGAGGTATGTTGGGAGGTGTGTGTGTGTGGTAGAGCTATACTGGGAAGTTTGGGTGTGTGTCTGTGTGTGTGTGTGTGTCTGTGTGTGTGTGTGTGGCAGAGATATGCTGGGAGGCATATTTATATCTGTGTTTGTAGAGGAATGGTGGTTGGTGTGGTAGGAATGTTCAGGTGTGAATGTGTGTGAGGTCGGAGTCTGTTTGGTATGTGTGTGTGTTTGGGGGGAGGGGCGAGAGGGGGGGCGGGTGAGGACAAGGTTGGGAGGTCGTCAGCTTCCCTCATACTGATGTATGAGCTGGCATATGCAAGCGATGAATTACCAGGCGAAGGGAGTCAATTATCCACTCTGGAAAAAAGCAGAGAGCAGCGCCTAGATGCCCCAGGGCCCCTATCCAATTCAGAGACCGATTTTACAAAGAGAGGAGGAAAGGAGGGGAGAGGCGACGAGGGTAGGGGAGGAGAAGAGGGGAGAGGAGGGGAGAGAAGGAGGGGACGTGAGGAGGAGAGGAGGGGAGGGGAGGGGAGGGGAGGGGAGGGGAGGGGAGGGGAGGGGAGGGGAGAGGAGAGGAGAGGAGAGGAGAGGAGAGGAGAGGAGAGAGGAGGGGAGGGGAAGTGAAATAAAAGAAGGAAGACCAGAAAAGAAAGTGGTGGAAGGAAGAAAAGAAGCAACCTGTGTTCCTTTCTACACTTTCACCCCCCTCCTCTCCTTCTCTCACTCCATCTTCTCTTCCCCTCCCTACCTCCCTCCCTCCCTCTCTACATCTACTGAAATCCAGTGCAGTGGAAGTGGTGTGAAAATGCAGAATGCTATTATGAGGTGTTGAGAGTGGCCGGCCGGCGGCCATGATGGATGGCGGTGGGATTTGTGGAGGCCTCTTGTCAAACAGCAGCTATTTCCTCCTCTTAACTGCTCCCTCCTTCCTTCCTCCATTCCTCTCCTCCTATCAGAATCAGGCCCCCAGTCGATCTGGCCTAAGTGGAAGGCACTTGGAATATATTGCAACAGCCCCCCCCTCCCCTTACACACATACACACACAGAAACACACACACTTTCTTTTGGACACACATGCACACAAACACACACCCTCTCTCTCTATCACACACACACCTGCTCTCTATCACACACACGCACAGACTCTCTATCACACACACTCTCTCTCTATCACACACACACCTGCTCTCTATCACACACACACACTCTCTATCACACACACACACACACTCTATCACACACACACACCTGCTCTCTATCAGACACACACCTGCTCTGTATCACACACACGCACACACTCTCTATCACACACACACTCTATCACACACATACACTCTATCACACACACACACTCTCTCTATCACACACACACCTGCTCTCTATCACACACACACTCTCTATCACACACACACACACACACTCTCTCTATCACACACACACACACACACTCTATCACACACACTCCTAAAGTGTCCCTTGCCACCTTGGCTTGTCATTCCAGCAGGCCATTGATTTCTCTAACCTCGTTTTTTGGAGGAGAGAGAGAGTAAAGGAGAGAGAGAGCAAAGAGAGGGAGAGAAGGCTGGAGAGGAGGAGGGGATATGGAGAGTGATACCGTAAGCCGGGCTTCCTGCCCAGGCGCTGAGTGACGCGAGCGACTCACAGGGAAATGAGGTCGTTAGCAGGAATTACAGCAGGTTTGAAAGGCTGGTAATGGGTTTTAATGATGGAATTTAACACACAGCACCTCCAGGGACAGACAGCAAGCCAGGGTGGGACAGGTCGCTTAATAAAGAGAGGAGGAGAGAGGGAGGAGAGAGAGAAGGGGGAGAGAGAAAGAGAGGGGAGGGAGAGAGAGGGGTAAAAGAGGAGGTCAGAGAGAGAGGAGAAAGGGAGGGAGGTTCCACTTTCAAAAGTAAGACTTAGGACTGTGCTGTATGTGTGTGTGTGTAGGTGTGTGTGTGTGATGTGAGCGAATCTGTCTCATTTGTCTGAATCGAGCAACTTCCTTTTGTTATCGTTCTGGACAATCCTAATTATTTGGACGGTGAAAGAAAGCACAACGTCCACAGGGAGTAAAGAACATAAGCTCCTCGCTGAGCAAGGCAGGGAAATCCCTCCGCTTTAAGTCCTCAAGTTGGAGAGATTCCCCAACATAATAACAAAAGGTTCTTAAGTTATAAGAGGGGTTGGGGACATAAGCCAGGCCAGAAATGCAAATTGTTATAGAAGAGAGCTGCTAAAACAAAAGAGAGAGGACTCCCGCCTCTAAGCTGAGGGAGAGACGTCCCCCTCGGGGGTATCAGAGTGCCGGGGACACTGTGGTTGAACCACTGCAGCACAGCCCTGATGCGTCATGATTATGACCGTTGTTCTACCATCACAGTGATTAGAGATCGTCACCCCGGATGCCTTCACACAAGACCGGAACTTTGTCCAGTCACTCAGACTGTCGCAGCCTGGATGTGAACAAGCTGAGGGAGGCAGGGATGAACAGAGACATTTCCAACAGAATGAATGAGTGACATAGTTTGAATCCCTGGGCCAGAGTAAGAACATAACACACACACAGGTAGAAGGAGTTTAAAAGAAGTGTAGCAGTAAGAACTCTCTATCGCTCTCACACACACACACACAATCAGACTTTCTGCAACAGCAGGCACTGATCAGTGCTTAGCTCAGTCAGAGCAGAGACTGTGTACGTGTGCTGTGTGTGTGTGTGTGTGTGAGTGTGTGTGTGAGTGTGTGTGTGTGAGTGTGTGTGTGTGTGTGTGTGTCGGGGGGGTTCAGTAATGGCTTGTTATCCTCTACAAGGCCTGGGGGCAGGAGCAGCCATGTCTCAGGGAGTATCGATCTGCCCCCACCCCGACTCCCTCCCTCACCCCGACTCCCTCCCTCACCCCGACTCCCTCCCTCACCCCGCCCCCCTCTCTCACCTCTCCTCACCCCCCTCACCCTGCCGCCCTCCCTCACCCACCTCCGCACCTCCCCTCACCCCCCTCACCATGCCCCCCCTCACCCCACCCTCCCTCACCTCCCCTCACCCCCCTCACCCCACCTCCCTCACCTCCCCTCACCCCCCCAGCTCTGAACCTGTACCGTAATAACTGAACTCATGTCAGGGAGGTAATTATCATTGATCTGCTGCTAAAGGTGACAAATCTCACCCATGTGTGTGTGTGTGTGTGTGTTACCCTGGTTACCACTGTGTTCACCGGGCAGCTGTCCTAGCGGTGTTGTTGTTACCACGGCGACAAGATGGGTGATCTGTCCTACAACTTCCTGTCTGTGAGTCTGGTGACCTATGACCTTGTAGGGGATTCTGGGTGCTTCGATGGTGATAATTTAACTACTGTACCTCTGTGACAAATGCACACGCACACACATGCACTCTCTCTCTCACACACACACACACACAGTTTAGAGAGCAAGCACGAGTCAGTAAATATGATGACCAGTCAGACTGTAACAGAGCAGATGGCTTCATTCATTCACTCACCCAGAGGTACATTTGATTCGCATCTGAACTGACACTCTGAGGTCAGTTCTCCTGGTCTCTTTGTAGGATGTAGTATAAATCAAATACTCCGCATGTGTTTGACTTGTAATTAATCATGCGAAGGAACTGACACCAACAGCAATGTTTTTGTATGTTTGTATGTACATCTGTGTGTGTGTGTGTGTGTGTGTGATAGATGACCACATGGAAGAGATTTATTAGCGTTTATCCAGACTGACTGGTCACCAACATAACAGCAAGTAAGCTCAATATGTCTGTCTGTGTGTTTGTGTGTGTGAGTCTATATCTGTGTGTGTCTGTGACCATAGCTGTGTGTGTGTGTGTTTGTGTGAGAGAGTGTGTGTGTGTGTGTGTGTGCGTGTATGTGTGAGTGTGTGTGTGTGTGTGCTTTAGTCTTTTATATGTCTTTATCTTTTGTAAGACAACTGATAAACTCCCTTTTATAACCTGCCCAGGGTTCACTGGGTGGTGACAGGAAGAGGGAGAGAGAGGAGAGAGGAGAGAGACAGAGAGAGAGAGAGAGAGAGAGAGAGAGAGAGAGAGAGAGAGAGAGATGAGAGAGAGAGAGAGAGAGAGAGAGGGAGAGAGCGAGAGAGAGAGAGAGAGAGATGAGAGAGGGAGAGAGAGAGAGAGAGAGAGAGAGAGAGAGAGAGAGAGAGAGAGGGAGAGGGAGAGGGAGAGAGAGAGAGGGAGAGAGAGAGAGAGAGAGAGAGAGAGAGAGAGAGAGAGAGAGAGAGAGAGAGAGAGAGAGGGAAGAGAGAGACAGGGACAGGCAATCAGTTCTCTGGTTGCGGGCGTTGGTGCGAGGAGGGGAGCAGATGAAACCTCATTTTCCTCTGATTAAGTCCTCTGAAAATATTCCATTTGTCAGTGCCATAGCCGCGGCGACAGGGCCCTGCCTACGCGGTCAGTCGACTGTGTCTGTTGACTATGTAGCTCTGCTATTTACATCCGTCACTGACAACACCATCTCACCTCGCTAATGTCCTCCCCACCTCCCCCTCCCTCTCCTCCCCCCCGCTCCCCCTCCCTCCATCCCTCCATCCCTCCAAATCATCCTCCGAAACTCCTGTCTGCTGTGCTCTGCCTCCTTCCTCTCTCCCTCTCTCCTCCTTCCTCTCCCTCTCTCCCTCTCTCCTCCTTCCTCTCCCTCTCTCCTCCTTCCTATCCCTCTCTCCTCCTTCCTCTCCCTCTCTCCTCCTTCCTCTCCCTCTCTCCTCCTTCCTCTCCCTCTCTCCTCCTTCCTCTCCCTCTCTCCTCCTTCCTCTCCCTCTCTCCTCCTTCCTTTTCCCCTTTCTCCGTCTCTCCTCTCTCCTCCTTCCTCTCCCTCTCTCCTCCTTCCTTTTACCCTTTCTCCCTCCCTCTCTCCTCCTTTATCCCTCCCTCCCTCCTCCCTCCCTCTCTTGTTCTCTTGCCCCAGCGTACTTGTTCCAGCCAGGTTGTAGCCTCCCCTCCTTCCCCCCTTCCACGCTCCCCCTCACCTCCCCCTTCCACGCTCCCCCCTCACCTCCCCCTTCCTCGTTCCAAAACACTGCTGCCAATGTTTTCACCCCCCCCCCACGTCCCTTGCTCTGAAGCCAGGGTACCTGAGCCCCCCCGGCCCCCCTGTCCCCCCCGGCCCCCCCTGCATGTGATCTGCCCTCATTGCAAGGTTGACCATCTCAGAGGCCCGCTGCACTCTCCTTCCTTCACACTCGCTTTCAATGTCATACATTTCAATTCCAATCTCTGTCTCTTTCTCTCTCGCTCTTTCTTTTCTCTCCATCCATTCTTTTTTTCCTCTCCTCCGCTAGCTCAACCTCAGCTGCCCTCCCCTCTCTGTCCTCCCCCCCCTCCCCCCCTCCCCCCCTCCCTCCCTCCCTCCCTCCCCCCGTCTCTCCCTCCATCCCTCCCTGCATCCCCATCAGGAATTTGTCGTTTTTCTTTCACTCTCCTTCTCTCTCCTTCTCTCTCTCCCTCTCTACACACCTAGACTATTGGCCATTATCCAGCCTCTCGCTTTCAGGGCCTCCGTCACCCAAAACTGCAATTTCCCCCGACCCGCATCTGTGATGAGACCCAAATGAAACATCATTAATATTTTTGTTCAAAAGAAATCGAATTGTGTCGACAATTTTTAATATCGTTTCCCCCCCACTTCCTTTAACCGCTCTCGTCTGATGGTCTATCTCTCCTTCCTGCCGATGATGGTTCTCGAAAAACACTTCTGTCCCATTATTGTATCCCCCTGACACAGACACACAGACACACAGACACCCACACAGCAAGCCAGCCTCATTCAGTCTGCTTCAAGGTCTTCAGTCAGGTAAGCAGACAGTGGTTGAACAGGCCTGTTAAGTTAAGGTGTTAAACAACCCCAGACCTGACCCCAACCCCCAGCCTCCAGCCCCTAGCCTCCAACCCCAGCCTAGATCAGGCTTGGAGTGTAACCCTACAGGAGGGTATCTCTCCAGGAGCAGGGTTGGAGTGTAACCCTACAGGAGGGTATCTCTCCAGGAGCAGGGCTGGAGTGTAACCCTACAGGAGGGTATCTCTCCAGGAGCAGGGTTGGAGTGTAACCCTACAGGAGGGTACCTCTCCAGGAGCAGGGTTGGAGTGTAACCCTACAGGAGGGTATCTCTCCAGGAGCAGGGCTGGAGTGTAACCCTACAGGAGGGTATCTCTCCAGACCTGTAGAACACCTGTGAGCCATTGAGGCCACTGAAACAAGCGTTGAAATAGAGGAAGAAAGGAAAAGTAGAAGAGAGGAGAAACTAAAACAGCCCAGAAGTTGTGAAGTGTAATTTGGGAATGAATCAGCATCTGTTAGCCTGCGGGTTCTCTCTCTCTCCATCTGTCTGCCTCCCCTTCTCTGCCCCGCTCCTCCTCACCCTCTCCCTCGTTTCAATCCTCCTCTCGATCTCTTTCTCTACCTCCTTCCACTTCCTCTCTCTCTCTCCCTCCTCCTCTCCCTCTCTCCTCCATCTCAGTGTTCTCTCTCAGTGTGGCATCCTGGGTAGTCAGTGCTCACCAGAGCGTTTCCTGCCAGTTCGCTGTCTCGCCAGCCCGCTCCCTAACCAAACTTTACCCCCCCCACCTCCCGCAAGCCTCCTCCCTCATTAGCATGTCATTAGCATGTCATTAGCATGGCTCTGATCTCTGCTCTGGTTCTCACGTCTTCTCTCTCTGAAGTTCCTCCCTCCCCATTTACACATGTTCTGCTGCGAGGGAAGGAGGGAAGGAGGGAGGGAATTGAAACAAGAAAATATGTTAGGTGTGTCA
>NC_085033.1:14915590-14955286 GCF_963692335.1 Osmerus eperlanus | reverse complement strand
CGGTTGTAAAAAAATAAAAAAAGACGATATAGGCTATTGGATTGACGTTTCACCTCATTGTTTGTAGATTGTCAAAATGAAACACAATGTAGGCTAATTTAAACATTTGGGTGAACTATTCCTTTAATTGCATTTTATTCCACCCACTCCATACTAGTCGGTCATGTGATCAGTGGCTCGTGCCCCCGGAGTCGCCCCGTCCTTCCAAGTTGAAAGACACATCAAAGAACGCGCAGCAGCGCGAGACGGAGAGCGAGCAGCATTCCTAAACTGGGGATCTGGATGCGGTGACTTCCACACCGACTCGTCTTTTTGTTTCTTTTACTCGTGGTGATCTTCCTTCAACTTATCAACATGGCCGGGGCAATTATTGAAAACATGAGCACCAAAAAGTTGGTCATCGTGGGAGTTATACTGCTTTTGTTCCAGGCGTTTTCTTTCATGGTCGGCGGGTTGATCGGTAAGCATGCCTTTTTTTTCCTTCTCTCTCGGTTTCTTCGTTTTCGTGTTGAACCGTTTTGTGGCGTCGTGCGAGTCCTGCACGTTCGCCGAGATTTATCGAGTTTACGGGACTGTAGACACCGACCATTACTGCAGTCTTAAAAAGTTGTGCAGTTTATAAACCGTCTTCCTCGGTGACCGGAAATTTTCCCACCCTAGTTTTAAAAACCAGCTGCAAATTATTAGTGGCAAAGAATGGCGACTTTTGCTAAACTTGCTGGAAACTTTGTAGCTAGCGTTGTTACTACATCTCCTTAAATATCCATACACTTTCCACGTCGCTTTTTGTAAAGTTAGGTTTTTAGTGTGAAGCTCTTGTCTGTTAACCAGTTGTTTTTAGACTACGACTTATTCGATGGAAACAATTATTTCGTCTGGTTTTAAGCTGATAGTTTGGTAAAGGAGATGATAAGTACCTGCATACATTACGTATCGGCTTGGCGATAAGTACCTGCATATATGCTTGGCATGAACAACTTTTCTTTGATCCAACAAAAATGTGCTACCTCCATCTCCCCCCTCCTCCATCTCCCCCCTCCTCCATCTCATCCCTCCTCCATCTCATCCCTCGTTCTGGATTCCCCATGCCCTTAGGTGCACCTCTCTCTCTTTCTCTCTATCCCTCTCTGTGAAACTTCCTCCTCACCTTCTGGTGCCTGGTTCATTTGCATGATATCACACACACACACTCCCCCTATGCTGTACGCACCCCACCACTCACACAGGAAAGTTGGAATAGGCAGTCGTGTGTGTATATCTGAGTGTGTGTGTGCCTGGCAGGCCCAGATTAGGTAGATGATTCAGTGTGTGTCTGACTGTCCCTGCCCCCCCCCCCCCCTCCAGCTGAGATGGTTTTAATGAGGCTGGATGCCTCTGTGTCTGCTCAGGCAGGCACAGAGAGATGGTGTGTGTTGGGGGGGTGAGTACAGCATAGTGTGTGGTAGAGGGGGATGTGGTGGGGGCCAACAAGGTAATGGAGAAGAAAGCTCGCTTGCCAGTGTCTCAACAACACAGCATGAGAAGAGCTGGCTGAGAGAATCCACTATTGTGTGTGTGTGTGCGCTTTTAGGAATCACTTCATAATTTAACTCGGGAGGGGTTCTGTATAGCTGGTCTAATTTAATTTGCTGTGTTTGGTTCACACACACACACACACAAGCAGCGCTCAGGTGTCTGAGGTATTTAGTCAGACACAGTGAAATGGGCATGATGGGGATTTCCCAGGTTGTCCTCTAGTCCCCCGACAGTAAAACCTGATATCTCTGGAGGAGAGACCAGTGTTCAAGCTTGTTTAGGGTCTTTCCCTAAACGAACGCTCTCCTCTCCTCCTGGCCTCTTTGTCTCCTTTCCTCCTCTCTCTTTATCTTCTTCTTCTCCTCCTCTCCCATCCTTTCATCTATCTCTTCTTCTCTCCTCTCCCCCACCAGGTCTCTCTCCTCCAGCTCTGTGTGTTTAAAAAACGAGCAAAAACACAACTTAACCTTGTCTCCCCTCTCCCCCAGCCCCCAGCCCCACCTCTGCGGTCCACTACCTGGCCACCAAGTGCGTGGACACGGCCAAATACCACCAGAGCAACAAGTGGTTCATGCCCTGGGGCCCCAATCAGTGCGACAAGATCCGGGACTTTGATGAGGCCATGGCCAAGGAGATCGAGGCCAACAACATAGTGTTCTCCATCCACATCCCCCTGCCCAACAAGGAGATGAGCCCTTGGTTTCAGTTCATGCTGGTCATCCTGCAGTTCGACATCGCCTTCAAGATGTACAACCAGATAGGTGAGAGGTGGGCGTTAGCTAGGGGGCTGGCAGAGCTGCAGGTGGAGGATAGTTAGCATAGCATAGCATCGCTGCCGGCTAAGGAGCTAGAGTAGCACAGTAAAAGAGAGTGTAGCAGTTAGCATTGGTGCTAGCATTGTTGCTAGCATTGTCGTTACCATAGCTGAAAGTGTAGCACCTAGCATGAACAGCAGATGTAGCATTAGCATAGGTACTATCACAGGTGTTATCTGAACTGCTACGCTACCAGTTACTCTGGCTGCTGCGCACACGCACACACACACACACACACACACACACACACACACACACACACACAGAGTGCCTAACAATGATGGATGAGTTGCTGGAAGTCTTCAGCCATGCAGGCCCTGGGGGGTTGGTGTGTGTGTTAATGTTTGTGTGTGTGTGTGTGGGGGGGGGGGGCTGAAAACGGGACTCAATTTCAGAAAGCTCTCAGTGCTGTCTCCAGCCCCCCCAGGGTAATATGTCTAGAGCAGGTTTCTCTCTCTCTCTCTGCTTCTGTCTGTACTATCGTCTCGTTTTCTCTTTTTTCTGTATCTCTCATTGTTCCATCCAGGTGCCATCATCCTCGACTGGTTGTCTCAACTTGCTCACAGAGGAGAGGGGGAGAGGGAGAGGGGGAGGAGGAGAGGGGGAGGAGGAGAGGACTAGGGGTGTGAAGGGGTAGATAGATGCTGGGTGCATCAGGACTTGACACCCTGCCAGCTCTGGGCTGTGAAAGAAGGGATTAGAAGGATAATACCCATGTCTAATAAAGAGGGAGGGATGAGGGCAGAGAAAGGGAATAGAGGGAGAGAGAGTGAGGGAGAGAGAGAGAGCAAGGGAGAGAGAGAGAGAGAGAGAGAGGGAGAGCAAGGGAGGGAGAGAGAGAGCGAGGAGGGAGGGAGAGAGAGAGAGAGAGGGAGAAGACTTTAGAAACGTTCATGAACAAGTCTGGTACTGAACATGCTCAGTGAAGCTCGCTTTCCCTGTTAGAGCTGTGTGTGTGTGTGTGTGGTGAGGGGGGCCATGTTTACTGCTCTCTGCCTGCCAGACTGGGGAGTGAGTCAGCCCTCCTCTCCAGATGTGACAGCAGAATAGCAGCAGGCCTGACATGCAGGCTGAGAGCTGGGGGTGGAGACTGGAGTCTCTCTCTCTACCAGAATGATTGTCCCTGGGAAGACCAGCCCCCCTCAGCACCCCCCTGGCAGGGCGGGGTAGGAGTTGCCCCCCCCCCCCCCCCCCCCAGGACCCCTGGCTGGGCTCCAGCAATAACACAGCTGTTGAGAGGGCTTAGTCGCCGTGGTGACGGCGCAGGGCTGGGGTGGAATGTTTGTGTGAAGCTGACATTCAGGGACACTGACCGGGACGGGGGAGAGAGAGGGGAGGGAGGGGAGGGAGGAGAGGGGAGGGAGGAGGGAGGAGAGAGGAGAGGAGGGAGGGAGGGAGGAGGGGGGGAGAGGGGAGTGGAGGGAGAGGAGAGGAGGAGGAGGAGGAGGGGGGGGGGGGAGGAGAGGGAGGGAGGGAGAGGAGGGGGGGGGGAGGGAGAGGAGGGGGGGGGGGAAGGGAGGGAGGGGAGTGGGGGGCATCCATATCCCTCCCTCTCCTCCTGGCTCTCCCTCTCTCCTCTCCAGGTCAGTGGGTTCATCTCAGATTCTTGTGTTGCTCTCCTTACAGAATAAGTTTCTAGAGAGAGGAGCAGAGGGGTGTTGAGAGGGATGGACGTCTCGCTCGCTGTGTCTCTCTCGCTGTGTCTCTCCCCCTCTCTCTCTCTGTGTGTCTCTCTCTGTCTGTCTGTCATCAGATCTCAATTCAGCCTCAACATGTCTTATATAACAACACTGTCCATGTTGTATACACTGTAAATCTGTTACCTGGTAAATGTGTTGGTGTGTGTGTTGCAGACGAGGGAGCAATAGCCACCATCGACGTGGGGCTGGCCTACAGGGATGACTCTCTGTCTGAGTGGACTGAGATGGCTCACTCTATAGAGCAGAGGAAACTCAGCTGTAACTTCACCACCTCCAAGGTACACGCACACTTCAGTATACACACACGCACGCACACTCTGAATACACACACATTCTGAATACACACACACACTGAATACACACACAAACACTTCTGTAAATACTCACACACTTCTGTATACACACACACTCACACACATGCTTGTGTACCCTCCCTCCAGACCTATGAGAATGAGGGCCGGTACTATGAGTGTGCCCTGCTGCCCTTCATGGAGGTGGGCAGCGTGGCCCACAAGTTCTACCTGCTCAACATCCGGCTGCCTGTCAGCGAACGCAAGAAGATCAACGTGGGCATCGGAGAAATCAAGGACATCAGACTGGTGGTACGAGCGCTGTGTGTGTGTGAGAGCTGTGTGTGTGTGTGTGTGAGAGCTGTGTGTGTGAGAGCTGTGTGTGTGTATAAACGTGTGTTGTGTGTGTGTCCCTGCAGGGCATACATCAGAACGGGGGCTTCACCAAGGTGTGGTTCGCCATGAAGACCTTCCTCACCCCCACCATCCTCATCATCATGATCTGGTACTGGAGACGGATCGTCCTCATGACCCGCCCCCCCGTCCTGCTGGAGAAGTGAGGACTCTTCATTATCACCACTGTTATCTTCTTCATCATTAATATCATCATTTTCTTTAGTTCCCTACCATCCTCATAAGCTGTGGAATCTCAAGATCTGCGCCTGTCTCTCTCACTCTCTCACAGACACACACACACACACACAGACTCCCAGCGGCGGCATATGTGTGTGTTGTAACATCAACTATGTATGAGGTGTGGATGTAGGTCAGACTCTCAACACTTCCTTCAGAGCTGAGCTGTCTGTCTCTGTTTGCCTGTCTGTCTGCTGGCCTGCATGTCTGTCTGTTTGCCTGTCTGTCTGCTGGCCTGCATGTCTGTCTGTTTCTCTCTCTTCCCCCTCTCTACCCCTTCCTCCCTCATCTCTCTCCCATACTCTCTATCCCCCCCCCTCTCTATCTCTCTCTCTCTCTTGTTCCCAGGTGACCAGGAAGCTAACAGGAAGTGGGCTATTTGTGGACAGAAGATGATTTTTTCATCAAGCTGTAAAAGCCTGTCAGGAGCTGGTGTCAGACTGGGGAGGGGTGGGTGGGAGGGGGAGAGGCCAAAGGGTAAGAAGCTGGGGAGGGAGAGAGAGAGAGAGAGAGAGAGATGGAGGGAGAATTTGTAGGTGTTGGGGTTCTAAACTGGGGCTGTTTGTGAGCCAAACTAATGGACTGGCAGAACCTGATGCCTGGTTCTAATTCCCGGTTCTAATAGGGGTTTAGATGCAGACCCAAAGATGTGTTCCCTGGGTCTTCTGACGTTCTTGTGCAAGATGAACAGCTTGTTTAGTTTAAATGGTGCCGTCCAAACACGCACACAGCCCGCCCCCATGTTGCAGGGGGAACATTCTGTGAGTAGCAGTTCCATGTGGTCAGTGGGTTCTCTCTGTAGAACACAGAACACACTGGAACGGTTCTCTACACAAAGACATCTGGAATACGACTCGTGTTTTTGGAACCATGTCTAGCCTAGCCTCTCACACCCACCCCTCTTCCATCCTATTCAATCGTGTCCTGGCATGTTTGGTCCTGCAGGCAGCACACACACCCACACACAAGCCCGTTTTCTCCAGAGGTGTGTGTGCCTCTAAGCCAAATACAGGGAGGGGAGAAGCAACCTACGAATGATCCACAGACAAAAATGTTTAAATGCCTCTTCTGTTTACCTATCCCCCCTCCTTTCTTCTCTCTCTGTCTCTCTCTGGGTCTCTCTCTCTCTGGGTCTCTCTCTCTCTGGGTCTGTCTGTCTCTGTCTGTCTCTCTCTCTCTCTGGGTCTCTCTCTCTCTGGGTCTGCCTGTCTCTGTCTGTCTCTGTCTGTCTCTCTCTCTCTCTGGGTCTCTCTCTCTCTGGGTCTGCCTGTCTCTGTCTGTCTCTCTCTCTCTCTCTGTCTGTCTCTCTCCCCTCCAGGGTGATCTTTGCTCTGGGCATTTCCATGACGTTCATCAACCTCCCGGTGGAGTGGTTCTCCGTGGGCTTCAACTGGACTTGGATGCTGCTGTTCGGAGACATCCGCCAGGGCATCTTCTATGCCATGTTGCTGTCCTTCTGGATCATCTTCTGTGGAGAGCACCTCATGGTACGACCCCTGACCCAGAGGGGGGGGGGGGCAAGAGATAGGGGGGGTGGCAGAGAAGGGGAGGGTGTTCCTGCGAGCCTTCCTGTGAGTGATGCTGTTTTGATGTCTCAGGATCAGACGGAGAGGAACCGTTTCTCTCTCTACTGGAAGCAGGTGGGACCAATCGTGTTCGGCTCATTCTGTCTCTTCATCTTCGACATGTGTGAGAGGTGAGCCTGTCCAACCCTCTCCCGTCTGTCCCCCCCTCCAACACTCCTTCGCCTCTAACCCTCTCTCCCCTCCTTCTCCCTACTTTTCCTTCTTTCGTTGTTAAATGACCCTCTTTCCATGTGCCGACTTCTCTCGCTGGAACTGTGTGTGTGTGTGTGTGTGTGTGTGTGTGTCTCCTCAGGGGTGTGCAGCTGAAGAACCCCTTCTACAGTATCTGGGCGTCGGACGTGGGGACAGAGCTGGCCGTATCCTCCCAATCTCCGACTTCCTGTTTCCTGTCTGTGTGCTGTGTTCAGTCTGGTAGAGGGGCGGGTCTGCTAGTGACTACCCCACTTCCTGTGTGATGTCATAGTGCTGCTACAGCTCTGGTCCTCCCTACTAAAGCCAGCAGATTTGGTCCTGATCTGGAATCTTATTCTTTAGATTGTTTAAAGCCTTGTCAAACATTATCATGATGATGATGATGTGTCGTGTTGCTAGTCTACCTGGGCCTGTGGGGCGCCCAGGCCCCCCTGACCCTTGACCCCCCCCGACCCCTGACCTGGGCAGAGTCCTTGACGGCGTGTCAGATGGCATTCATCGTGGTGGCCGGGATCTGCGCCTGCCTGTACTTCCTGTTCCTGTGCTTCATGGTGTTCCAGGTGTTCCGAAACATCAGTGGCAAGAGATCCTCCCTGCCGGCAATGTCCAAGGCCAGGAGGCTACACTACGAGGTGGGGAGGGAGGGAGGGAGGATGTCTGGTGCTGTGGTCTGTCTCTCTCTCTGTGTCTCTCTCTCTCTCTCTCTCTCTCTCTCTCTCTCTCTCTCTCTCTCTCTCTCTCTCTCTCTCTCTCTCTCTCTCTCTCTCTCTGTGTCTCTCTCTCTGTGTGTGTGTCTCTCTCTCTCTCTCTCTCTCTCTCTCTCTGTGTCTCTCTCTGTGTCTCTCTCTCTGTGTGTCTCTCTCTCTGTCTCTCTCTCTCTCTGTCTCTCTCTCTCTCTGTGTCTCTCTGTCTCTCTCTCTCTCTGTCTCTCTCTCTGTGTCTCTCTCTCTCTGTGTCTCTCTTTCTCTGTGTGTCTCTCTCTCTCTGTGTCTCTCTTTCTCTGTCTCTCTTTCTCTGTGTGTCTCTCTCTGTGTCTCTCCCTCTCTGTGTCTCTCTCTCTGTGAGGTTCTCCATCAGTAACTCCAGTCTCGGTTCTCAGGGTCTGATCTTCAGGTTCAAGTTCCTCATGCTGGTCACCCTGACCTGTGCTGCCATGACGGTCATCTTCTTCATCATCAGCCAGGTACCTCCACAGCCCTCTCTGAGTTCTTAGACCAGGGCTTTAACCCTGTTTCTGAACAGCTCCCTGCCTGGACCAGGTGCACTGTTGTTCTAGATCACTCTTATCAGACCTCTGGTCATGCTGTAGATCTGAACCCAGATACTTTTCACTACTTTACATCTGATTGGTTGTTCAACTAAATGCATTAAGTGTGTGTGTGTGTGTGTGCGCAGGTGAATGAGGGCCACTGGCGCTGGGGAGACTACACGCTGCAGGTGAACAGCGCCTTCTTCACAGGGATCTACGGCATGTGGAACCTATATGTGTTCGCCATCATGTTCCTCTACGCCCCCTCACACAAACGCTACGGAGACGACACGTCTGCAGGTGGGACTCACACACACTAACACACCACACACACACATACACACACTAACACACCACACACACACTAACACACACATGCCACATACACACACCAACACACACAACGCACTAACACACACACACACAGGCACACTAACACACACGCTCACACAGGTTCTGAGTCTCATTCAGACCACACACTCTCATCCACTCAGACATCCAGTCAGAGCCTAACAATGAGAGCAGGAAAGTGTGTTTGTGTTCCCAGGGAAAAGAAGGGCCTCTCTGGGTGTTTCTAATGGATACCAGGCTTCCTTCCAGGGAGATGGGGGGGGGGGGGGGGGGGGGGGGGGGGGGTAATGAAAGCCATCTATCTCCTGACATCAGGAAGACAGCAGTGTTTGAGGTTCTGGAAGAGTTCCCTAAACGAAGTCATGCTGAATCTCAGGAGGAGCGTACACTCGTTCTCCTCTCTCTCTCTCTGCTTCTCTATCTCCTTATCTCTACCACCTCTCCCCTCTCTCTCTCTCTCTCTCTCTGCTTCTCTGCTTCTCTATCTCCTCTCTCTCCCTCCCTCTCTCTCTCTCTCTCTCTCTCTCTCTCTGCTTCTCTATCTCCCTCTCTCTACCACCTCTCCCCTCTCTCTCTCTCTCTGCTTCTCTATCTCCCTCTCTCTACCACCTCTCCCCTCTCTCTCTCTCTCTGCTTCTCTATCTCCCTCTCTCTACCACCTCTCCCCTCTCTCTCTCTCTCTCTCTCTCTCTGCTTCTCTATCTCCCTCTCTCTACCACCTCTCCCCTCTCTCTCTCTCTCTCTGCTTCTCTATCTCCCTCTCTCTACCACCTCTCCCCTCTCTCTCTCTCTCTCTGCTTCTCTATCTCCCCTCTCTCTACCACCTCTCCCGTCTCTCTCTTTTTAAGTGAAGTGCATTTCATGTGCACCAGTATTCTGGGCTCTGAGACACTGAGACAGAGAGCTGATGTGTGTGTGTGTGTGTGTGTGTGTGGATGGATGTATACTGTACTGTATGTTTGCTTTGGTAATATTTTAAACATCTCTTGACAGGCCAATAAAGCACTTGGAAGAATGAAATGTTGTGTAATGTAAATGTAACAGAGAGTCTGCTCAGACGTCTCCAGTCTAGCTGCTGCTGATGTTCATGATGTTCATGATGTTCATGATGTTGATGGTGTTGTTGTGGTGGTGGTGTTGATGGTGTTGTTGTGGTGGTGGTGTGGTGTTGGTCTAGGGGGCGGAGGAGCTAACAGTGGAGAGGACATCCAGCTGACCACCACCATCACACATGTGGACGGACCCACAGAGATCTACAAGATGACGGGCAAAGAGGCTCAGGAGTAGACCCCTCTCTACACCCTCCCTGCTGCCCTCCCCCTCTCTACACCCTCCCTGCTGCCCTCCCCCTCTCTACACCCTCCCTACTGCCCTCCCCCTCTCTACACCCTCCCTACTGCCCTCACCCCTACACCCTCCCTGCTGCCCTCCCCCTCTCTACACCCTCCCTGCTGCCCTCCCCCTCTCTACACCCTCCCTACTGCCCTCCCCCCTACACCCTCCCTACTGCCCTCCCCCTCTCTACACCCTCCCTACTGCCCTCCCCCTCTCTACACCCTCCCTGCTGCCCTCCCCCTCTCTACACCCTCCCTACTGCCCTCCCCCTCTCTACACCCTCCCTGCTGCCCTCCCCCTCTCTACACCCTCCCTGCTGCCCTCCCCCTCTCTACACCCTCCCTACTGCCCTCCCCCTCTCTACACCCTCCCTGCTGCCCTCCCCCTCTCTACACCCTCCCTGCTGCCCTCCCCCTCTCTACACCCTCCCTACTGCCCTCCCCCTCTCTACACCCTCCCTACTGCCCTCACCCCTACACCCTCCCTACTGCCCTCCCCCTCTCTACACCCTCCCTACTGCCCTCACCCCTACACCCTCCCTACTGCCCTCCCCCTCTCTACACCCTCCCTGCTGCCCTCCCCCTCTCTACACCCTCCCTGCTGCCCTCCCCCTCTCTACACCCTCCCTGCTGCCCTCCCCCTCTCTACACCCTCCCTACTGCCCTCCCCCTCTCTACACCCTCCCTGCTGCCCTCCCCCTCTCTACACCCTCCCTACTGCCCTCCCCCTCTCTACACCCTCCCTACTGCCCTCCCCCTCTCTACACCCTCCCTGCTGCCCTCCCCCTCTCTACACCCTCCCTACTGCCCTCCCCTTCTCTACACCCTCCCTACTGCCCTCACCCCTACATCCTCCCTGCTGCCCTCACCTCTACACCCTCCCTACTGCCCTCACCCCTACATCCTCCCTACTGCCCTCCCCCTCTCTACACCCTCCCTACTGCCCTCCCTACTGCCCTCACCCTCCCTACTGCCCTCACCCCTCCCTACTGCCCTCACCCTCCCTACTGCCCTCACCCCCTCCACACCCTCCCCCTCCCTACTGCCCTCACCCCTACATCCTCACCCTCCCTACTGCCCTCACCCCCTCTACACCCTCCCTACTGCCCTCACCCCTTCACTCTCCCTACTACCCTCACCTCTACACCCATCCCTACCCTCACCCCAGACCCCCCAACCACACCTCCTGTGGTACTTTCCCCCACCTCTCCACTACCCCAACACCCTCAAACCTGTCACCCACCTAACTACCCCCCTTCCTAACTACCCCCCCTAAACCTCACCTACAGTACTTCCTGACCCCAACTTCCGGTTTAAAAAATGTATAGCAGCAACTTTATCGGTACCTTCTAAACAGAATGAGTCCTCGTTTCATGGTCAAGCATGGGTGTCTGTCTAGACCCAGACAGAACCTGTCACCCATTATCAGTGTGTAAATATGTTTCTTCTGTGCTTGGCGGAGAAGTCGTGCTGACTGGTTCACCTGGGGGAGAGGAGGGAGCGCCATCTGATGGCCAGACGGGATTGTTGCAGCCTTCTCTGGAATCACCTACTGAGATGTTAGCAGGAACTTTGTTCCAGGGGAGCTATCCTTCATCCTCTAGGTTCTCCCTCCAGCCCAGCATGCCTGACAGGTCTCTGATTGGTTATTTGGCTGAGACAGGTGAGCTGAGCCAGGGGAGTTCTAGCTGGAGGGAACAGCTCTTCTGGAACCAACAGGATCAGTTACACAGCCACACTCACCTGCTCCTTCCACTTGCTGTCAAACCCTGTCAGGGTGCACAGCTGATTGGCTAACTCGGTAGTAACTCAGTAATGTTGATTGGCTAGCTCCAGTTTGTCGGCCATGCTGATTGGCTAACACAGTGGACAGGAAGTAAATGCTGTTTTGTTGTTTTTTTTTTACACTCCTTCAGTTCTGGAAATAAATAGCCTGTTTCATATTCCAGAACCGCATTGATAATCACTGATTTATTATCAATGTGATCGTGGTACAAGGTCAAGTATAAATATATTTCTATTGTTAGTAATCTCTGTACGGTGTAACACTTTATTTGGAGTTAGTCTCTCACCTAAACACCTCCATTGTAGCCTTAGTAGAAACCAGTACAGACTTCCTCAGAATGGCCCTCAGAGGAATGGATGTCATGCAGGGGCTGTTTTGCTGGAAGCTACAAACTCATGTTGCTATGTAGATATATTTTTCATAAAAGTGCATATTTTCAACTATATATGCTTCTGTTGTTTCACTCTGACTTCCTGTTGTGGCCGGACAGACTCCTGACGCCTGTTTAGAGGTTTTACATGTGGGATTGTAGTCATTTTGTGCTTTTTATGCTAATTTAAATACATGAATAAAAGGTTTTACTGTCCGAGTTGTCTCTGTGTTCCGTTAATTAGTCTGATAACTAGACACTCATTTGTTGATTATAACACCTGGGTTAGTGTTTTACACATGGGTTGTGTCATAAAACGCAAAAAGCTGGTGTTTTGTGAATCATTCTTTTCCCACAGTGCTCGAAAGTATAGAGATAATGGACTGGTGTTTGATACTAGTGACAACAAAAATACTGTAGAAATGGAAAGCCATAGAGCAGCAATTACCCCCCCTTACGCTACGGTAACACAGGTGGGCTGCCAAACCAATGTATGAAAAATAAAAACATTTATATATTGTTGGTAATTGATTATTACAATTCTTACTACTTTAAAAATGACATTTTGCCTTTAATTCATGTTACGCTTGGCACGTTGACGAAAGACCAACTGACATTTCTGCCAGACATTTCCACTACGCAAGCCTCACTTCTGCAAATTCAGGTGGTTGAGCGGTGAGGGAATCGGGCTAGTAATCCGAAGGTTGCCAGTTCGATTCCCGGTCATGCCAACTGACGTTGTGTCCTTGGGCAAGGCACTTCACCCTGCTTGCCTCGGGGGAATGTCCCTGTACTTACTGTAAGTCGCTCTGGATAAGAGCGTCTGCTAAATGACTAAATGTAAATGTAATGTAAATTGCACAAAACAGGTTATCAACTTCCGGTAGCGAGCAATTACGCTAGTTCTCAAACAAAATGCTAGCTAGGCTAGCTCTAGCTATCTAGGATTTGAACAGCAATGTTTGCTAGGCTCGCTAGCTAACAATTGTTTGCTACATTATATTGTACTTAATTAGCGTTATCTGTCAGCTTGCTTGCTAGTCGTTAACTCACATAAATAATTGGTCTGTCATATTTGTTCCCTATGGATAATGTAATGTAACATGTCTCTCAGGTTCTAACACAAATTTGGAAACGGGAGAGATCTCTGTGAGGGAAACCTGTTATAGGTCGATGAAAAAAAGCGAGAAGCGCAATCTGAGTGTAGGGTTAATAAGAGAGCAATAGTTAAGGGTTAACAACCTGTTCTGGTTATTAAAAGTCACGTTTCTAACTTCACAGGAAGTTCTAGACCTGGCCTGGCCGTGGTAGTTATGCAGGTTACCTTTCTTTATTATGTGTGCTTACTGTGGCGCTGATGGACACTTTGTCTTCTTTGAATGATCCTGTAGACTGTACTACCTCATGTAGCACATATGCTGTTCATGACTCGGAAATACTAAATATGATTAAATCGCCATCTTTGGCTCTATCTCATTACGAAGGTGAATGAGGTTAATATGTCTATGGGCATTATTATCTTGTTAATTATGATATAACTGGTGCAGGGGTATCTGAAGTAGCAACGCCGCCATCTAGCGGTACAGATGCGGTAGGATTCTTCTCAGACTCCAGAACTAATTCAATGGAGGGGGGGGCATTTACAAAGCATGTATGAGAGTCAAAATAAGAGCAGGCCTGCATATTCTGCAGGAAAGTGTAGCCATCTTGATACTTAATTTATAGCCAATTCCAGTATTTCTTATTTATACTTAACAAAATTATTAACAGCATTCCATTTTGGGGGGGGGCCCAATGCCCCCCCCCCTCGCCCCCCTTGGAGACGACCCTGATTCTTCTGGAAACAGATGTTTGTGTGAGGGAGTTGTGGTTACCCATCATGGCCGCTAGAGGTCAGCCTGGACCGCACCGAGTCTAAGCACTCCGCTGTTTGGATAGTGCGGTTGAAGTACAAAATCCAGAGGCAAATAAATCGAGTAGTTCATGTTCAGCATAGTTGGGAGTATCCTTAGTTCTTTTTATCTGACTCACAGACGTTCCTGGTCTTTTCTTGTAAAGACTGAGATACTAATAAACTTGCTCAACTTACTAAACTTAGTAGCCTACTTGACCTTATTTCGAGACTAGCTATTCTACTTCCGTATATTTGCATAAGCCTAGATCAACAACTTCCGGTAGCTAGCAGTTACGTTAGTTCTGTTTTTACAGTCTATGCTTCACACAAAAAGGAGTTTGTGTGATCTTCCCAAAATGATCATTAACGATGTACATATGATTCTATGTTGCTGGGGAAAGAGAGGTTCAAATTGTAAGTTTTGAGCTTCATCCACAGTTCACTATTGCACGCATCAAAACTCAAGTCAACAACTTCCGGTAGCTTGCAGTTAGTTCTCACACACAATGCGATTTTCACAAAGATTTAGCTCGCTAGCTATCGAACGGATTTGAGCAGTAACGGTAGCTAGGCTAGCTAGTAAAAATGTGCTACAGTAGGCTACATGTACTCAATTATCTGTCAGCATGCTTGCTAGTCGTTAATGTTAACAGAAACAATTGGTCTGTCATATATGTTCCTATATGGATAATGTAATCTAACATGTTTTTCTCAAATTCTAACAAAAAACTGGAAATGGAAGGGGTCTCTGTGAGGTCGATGAAAAAAGCGAGAAGCCGTACAATCTGAGTGTAGGGTTAAAACGTTTTAAGGAGTAGCGTCACAAATATGAGATTCAAACATTACAATGTAATATTTTCTGATAGTCAAAAACTACGCAACAAAAGCTTTAGTATGGCTTCACAATGTACTAGGGCAAATTAGAAGGCTAACATGTAGACTAACACAAACATGGTAGCTTTAGTAGCATTGCCAGTAACTTAGCCCGGCAGCTAACTAAATCTAGCTAGCTACCATTTCTGAAAAATAACTCACTCGGCTAAGGCTAAGAGAGTACTAATTAAGGGTCAACATAAGCTGTTCTGGTTATTAAAAGTCACGTTTCTAACCTCAGCGGAATTTCTATACCAGGCCTATTTTTTGGCGGAAATATGTATCATGTGTGCATACAGCCAATTGACTGAGGGTTGCTTAGTAACTGTAGTCTGTAGTGGTGTAATATGAAAGGTGGAGATCAGATAAAGCACTGTCATTGTATTTGTTAAAAAAATTCTTTAAAGCACTGATTCAATCTACTATTACCAAGACCGGAAATAGATTTCCCACTTCTGGGAGACTGGTTTCAGACCAGGGCTACATTTTTCTCCTTTCTCTCTGTCTCTTTCTCTCTCTCAGCCATGTATATATATTTTTCATCCATTTCTCTGTTCATCTCCCTCTGTTTCTCCCCCTCCTCTCTTTCTCTCTCTCTCACACACACACACACACTAATCTCTCTTTTTTGTTCTTTCACACAATAAACCCAGATGAAAATCGTGAGAATGGTCACTCCTTCCCTCTCCCCCCCCCCTCCTCCTTCCCTCCCCCCCCTCCTCCTCTCCCCCCCCCCTCCTCCTTCCCTCCCCCCCTCCTCCTTCCCTCCCCCCCCTCCTCCTCCCTCCTCCCCCCCCTTCCTCCTTCCCTCTCCCCACCCTCCTCCTTCCCTCCCCCCCCCTCCTCCTTCCCTCTCCCCCCCCCCTCCTCCTTCCCTCTCCCCCCCCCTCCTCCTTCCCTCTCCCCCCCCTCCTCCTTCCCTCCCCCCCCCCTCCTCCTTCCCTCCCCCCATCCTCCTCCTTCCCCCCCCCTCCTCCTTCCCTCCCCCCCCCCTCCTCCTTCCCTCCCCCCCTCCTCCTCCCTCCTCCCCCCCCTCCTCCTTCCCTCTCCCCCCCCCTCCTCCTTCCCTCCCCCCCCCCTCATCCTTCCCTCTCCCCCCCCCCTCCTCCTTCCCTCCCCCCCCCCCTCCTCCTTCCCTCCCCCCATCCTCCTCCTTCCCTCTCCCCCCCCTCCTCCTTCCCTCTCCCCCCCCCCTCCTCCTTCCCTCCCCCCATCCTCCTCCTTCCCTCTCCCCCCCCTCCTCCTTCCCTCCCCCCATCCTCCTCCTTCCCCCCATCCTCCTCCTTCCCTCCCCCCCCCTCCTCCTTCCCTCCCCCCCCCCCTCCTCCTTCCCTCCCCCCATCCTCCTCCTTCCCCCCCCCTCCTCCTTCCCTCCCCCCCTCCTCCTCCTTCCCCCCCCTCCTCCTTCCCTCCCCCCCTCCTCCTCCTTCCCTCCCCCCATCCTCCTCCTTCCCCCCCCCTCCTCCTTCCCTCCCCCCCCCTCCTCCTTCCCTCCCCCCCCTCCTCCTCCCTCCTCCCCCCCCTCCTCCTTCCCTCCCCCCCCTCCTCCTTCCCTCTCCCCCCCCCCTCCTCCTCCTTCCCCCCCCCCTCCTCCTTCCCTCCCCCCCCCCCCCTCCTCCTTCCCTCCCCCCCCCTCTGCTAATCCCTCCCAGAGGGCTGTGGGGGGAGTGACCCTAGGACACAGGCTGCTGGCAGGCTGGTTCAGTCCCACTGGCAACATGCTTACAGCAACTGTGGATGTGTTTGCCTTTATATTGGTGTGTGAGTGACTGTGTGTGTGTGGCTGTACGTGCCACTCTGTTTGTATCTGTGTGTGTGTGTGTGTGTGTGTGCGATCCTGGCCCAGTCATGTTTCCATCCCCTGGTTAAGCCCCGGCTTAAGTAGCTAACTAAAGCGGATGTGCCTGTGACTGGAATAACCAGGCCAGGTAATATTACACAATTTCCACAGAGCGAAAAACACACAGAACTTAATCACAATTAAATGATTATTTCAGGTATTCGAACAGTGTGGGATTTCAGGTTCAGCAGCGTTCAGTAGCCACTGTGCAGCTGATCCTGAAGGAGAGACAGAGCTCAGTGGCGGAACCCACTGAGTGGCGGTTAGAGCTTCTGACTGTTCTAGAAGCATGCCGCTGAGTGTTCTAGAAGCATGCCGTGTTAGCACGCTGGCTAATCCAAGCAGTGGCATCTCTCTGCAGGTGTGTCTCTAAAGATTTGTGTGTCTACAGGTGTGTGTGTCTACAGGTGTGTGTGTGTGTGTATACAGGTGAGACTGCAGGTATGACACTGTTTCCTGTCTGTTACCTTGGTGCGGTCAGCTTTAGCTCAGCCAGCACATCCAGTCAGGGTCATATTAGGACCGTGGGACATCTCAGATGATCGACTGCTGACTCACCTGGGATTAGAGAGGGGGGAGGGGGGGGGAGAGGAAAGAGGGGGAGAGAGAGAGAGGGAAGTAAGGAATGGTGGAGAGAGGGGAGGGAATGAAAGATAAATAGAAAGAGAGAGAGTGAGAAAGATGGTTCTGTTTCTCCTAGCATGTCCAGTGTTCAAGTGTGTCAGTGGGAAGGCTGACAGGAGAACCTGCGTCATCTCACATCCCTGTGTGGCCGTCTCCTGCTGACCCGCACGCACATATCACAGACAGGTGCTTGAGGCAGGAGCGGGGTGAACCTGGACAGACTGGCTTTACCATTTCACATGCTGACGTGAGAGCCAACTCAGCCAAGCACTCCCAGAACGGGTCGGCCACGTCCAGCCAATAAAAACTAACATTGTAGGATATCTAGCTGGGTCTCAGCCCTACATTAAAAAGTACAATTTAAACCGTTACACTTTCTGCTCTAGGCCATTCTGTCGCCGCTGTCGCCTGGTTTGTTTTGTTTTTATTGATGAGGGTTCATCATCGCCCAACCCCAATCATTCCACAATTACTGATACTGTAACCTCAACGGCAAATGATACACACACGTTACATGCCGGTGTGACGTTTGGGGGACACCGTAAAACAGACCATAAATATCAGCGAGTATGACGATTAAAACAAGTTTTGTGAGGTGAGTGGTGGTTTGTAAAAAGCCTCAAAACTTTGATGTAGGGTAGATTTTATATTATAATATATGGTTATAATATATTACCCGTATATTATCTACACACTGACACCTAATAATAAAGAAGCGACGAAGGGCATGGTGACAACGTGTGAATGAGGCTGCAGTCCGGTCGGGTCTGATGAATTGAGTCTCGACATTCTTTCTGCGTCTTGGCTGAGAGACTCCCGGGGTCACGAGGCTCGTCTCGCGCTGATTGGTTCAGCTGCTCAGTCCTTAGCAACGCGCGTCTTTGTTTGTGGCGAGGCAGGTTGTGTGGCTCGCGTTGATGCCGCTTGTGTCCCGTCGCTGACTGCTCGCCTCCAAATCATCTGCTTCATCCGCGTTTTCCCGTTCCTTCTCTCTACGGGACTTTTTTACAGGACCGAGAGTAAGAATGAACGGAAATGGAGTTTGACATTTTTGGACACAAATTATTAGATGGGATTTTTAAGTTTTACGCACACAGCAACAATGAAGTAGTATTCCCCGTCTGTATGTGTTTGTACTCCTTCTAGAACGTCGTTTCAGGATGCCTGACGGAGAATCGATACAAATTACTAAATTGGTCAACGATACATAAATGTAAAAAAATACGAACTTTTTACCTTCTCCTGCTCAGCGTCGAGTCAATACTGGAAATACGCACTTACCCCACAGACGGGGCGATCTCTTCACAGCAGAGCTTCAAAAACAACCATATAAACCTCCACGAAAAATAAAAGTAGGCTATGGCAGACGAACATGATCAGTATGGAGCGTCCGAGTTTATAAAAGGTAACTGGATAGTCGGAGAGACCGATATCCGACGAGTAGTTTTGTAAGGAGGAACAGGGTGTATTGTCTACTCGTTGTTGGCTTGACTACCTGTTGCAGCCAGAACTTATCAAACATTCCTTATCGTTTTATTGTGAAACATGTCCCTCTTTAAATGTCAGTCTGTAAGTTTCCGTGTTCCGTTTTATTTATTCATGGTGTGTTTTGTATACAATCGGTGGTTTTGTTGGACAGTATCAAATTACATGAGGTTATTCGATCTATTTTTATTCTCTCATCCAGATCGGTTGTACTTCGCTACCCTCAGAAACAAACCAAAAACGACGTCCAGTGTCCACTACTTCAGCACCGACGACGAGTTTATCTATGAGAAGTGAGTATTTTTTTTCCGTTATTCTCTCGGAGCCAAGCTCGGATATGGGTCACCGGCAGATCAGTGACCGCGCGCTACGGGGCTCAGGATTGTAGTGACAACTGGTCGCGCGTGCAACTGATACTTGTAAATTCCATAATCCCTTAGATAATACAGTTCAATATATTTTTGTATTTATGTTGTAAGCTTTTCATTTCAATACTTATGTATCTCAGTTTAGAAAAAAACACACAGCCTATCTGGATTATGAACTTTAAGGATGTGGATGTCCTGTTCTCATGGACTGTGTGACCGTGTGTGTGTGTGTGTGTGTGTGTGTGTGTGTGTGTGTGTGTGTGTGTGTGTGCGTGCTTGCGTGAGTAGTTTCTATGCAGACTTCGGCCCTCTCAACCTGGCTATGCTGTACAGGTTCTGTTGCAAACTCAACAAGAAGCTCAAGGTACCCATCTCTGTGTGTTTATCACTACTCCTGTCAATTAATGTAATGTCACTGCCATGTAACAAGTGATGTTGTGCGTGTGTGCGTTTGTGCGTGTGCATGCGTGTGTGTGTCCCAGTCGTTCACACTGTCTAAGAGGAGAGTGGTGTACTACACGAGCTACGATCCCAAGAAGAGAGCTAACGCTGCTGTACTCATCGGTGCCTACGCTGTGAGTTACACACACACACACACACACTCAGACAGGTGCCTACGCTGTGAGTTACACACACACACACACACACACACACACTCAGACAGGTGCCTACGCTGTGAGTTACACACACACACACACACACTCAGACAGGTGCCTACGCTGTGAGTTACACACACACACACACACACTCAGACAGGTGCCTACGCTGTGAGTTACACACACACACACACTCAGACAGGTGCCTACGCTGTGAGTTACACACACACACACACACACACACACACACTCAGACAGGTGCCTACGCTGTGAGTTACACACACACACACACTCACACCTTCAGACAAGTGCCTACGCTGTGAGTTACACAAACACACACACACCCTCAGACAGGTGCCTACACTGTGAGTTACACACACACACACACACACACACACACACACACACACACCCTCAGACAGGTGTGTAAGTCTCTTGCTGTTCCAGGTGATCTACTTGAAGAGGAGCCCAGAGGAGGTCTACAGGACTCTGATCAGCAGCAACAACACTGCTTACCTGCCCTTCAGGTACACACACACACACTGCTTACCTGCCCTTCAGGTACACACTCACACACACTGCTTACCTGCCCTTCAGGTACACACACACACACACACACACTGCTTACCGCCCACATCAAAAGTTACAACATCTCAGTTACCTGACACAGTGAACAAAATACAATACATACATTTAAACACACATGCACACACACCCACACGATTACACAACTGCACAAATACACACACAATTACATGAACAATTACACAGCTACACTTACTGCAGTGCCAAATGGGCAGAGTTTAAAACGTTGGCATTTGTTCCACTGTCTCCATGGTGCCAGGCAAGATCAGTTGAGCACAGATTAATGCCCCAGAACGGATTTCAGATAAATGTATTAGCCTAGGCTGTCTGTGACTCAGACAACTTAGTGATTTTGTCATTGTTGGAGATGATCTCTGTGTGTGTGTGTGTGTGTGTGTGTGTGTGTGTGAGGGTCTGTGTGTATGTGTGTGTGTATATATGCTGTTTCCATCATCACATTTACAGTAATGCAGATCTCATTCCAGATTTATACGATACTTGATTAGTGACATCGCTTTTTCTTCAGATTACTCCAGATTACTCCATGCGTGTTGGATTAAATTGAAGTTGTGATGTTTCACTAAGTAGCTGTGTAGTCGGTCATTCAGGGTGACTGTATCAGGCTACAGAAAAGCTGGGTTGAACTTTGTTACTGAGATGGGTCTAGCTCAGTGGTTAGAGCATTTGACTGCAGATGAAGAAATTGCAGGTTCTAATGCCCCCTATGCTTGCATATAAGTGTCCATGTGTGTTGCTCTTGAACTGACTGTCAGTTAAGAAGTTAAACTGCATGCACCTCTGTATCACATTAACCACACTACTGGAGACACTAGGCGACGGTCCCTGTATTTCCAGGGTTTAGTATGATATTTCTAGCTAGCAGAGTGAAAACAGGATGCGCCGTAGAGAGGTTGTTGTGTTGTTTATTTGTTCCCAATAATTGGTGTGAATGGGCAGTTATCCTCCCTAGAGATATGCTGCAAATCGTGACTTATCCAGCCTTTTGTCGTGACATGAATATGAACACACATGCACACAAACTTAAACAGACTTTAATTGGCACACACAAAAACAAGCTCACACACACTCAAGCATACTTGTGAATAGGCACACACACACATACTCTCAGTCCTGTGTGTGTGTGTGAGAGAGGTCCATATGGTGTGTGACGCGCTGGGCAGCCTCTGATCCTGCTGCTCTGTTAGCAGCTTATCAGAAGCTCAGCCGGGACTAGAACTGGGACTGGATCTAGAACCCGGGACTAGACATAGAACTGGGACTGGATCTAGAACCTGGGACTAGACCTAGAACTGGGACTGGATCTAGAACCTGGGACTAGACCTAGAGTCTGGGACTAGACCTGGGACTGGATCTAGAACCTGGGACTAGACCTGGGACTGGACCTAGAACTGGGACTGGATCTAGAACATTGGACTGGACCTAGAACTGGGACTGGAACCTTGGATGCTCTCTATGCTCTAAATGGTGTAACACCAGGTTATTTCTGACAGAATTTAAAAAAAATGTTTAATTTTACTCTCCCCCCTCCCTCCTCTCCTTCCTCTCCCCCCTCCCTCCTCTCCTTCCTCTCCCTCCTCTCCCCCCAGGGATGCTGCCATGGGGGAGTGCACCTACAACCTGACTGTCCTCAACTGTCTCCAGGGAATACGCAAGGTAAACAACACCAACAACATCACCATGGTAAACAACATCATCACCATGGTGAACAACAACATCATCACCATGGTGAACAACAACATCACCACCATGGTAAACACCACCACCACACGGTCAGCCAGCAGCATTACTGGGTCTAGTCAGTTCAGATAGGATCACAACTGGAGCTTGAACCTGCAGTGTTGAAACAGGAGAAAACCGTCTGAATGACATCACAGGACTATCAGATTCCCCCTCTCTCTCTTTCCATTGCTAATCCTTTAGTCCTGTTAAAGTCCACGGAGAGAAGAGGATATGAAGGGGAGGGGGGAGGGAAGAGAGGATGCTATGAAACAGCTGGTGTTACTTAACAGGGTTTTAGTCCTCTCTTTGTGTGTGTCTCTCTCTGTGTGTGTGTGTGTGTGTCTCTCTCTCTCTGTGTGTGTGTCTCTGTGTGTGTGTGTGTGTCTCTCTCTCTCTCTCTGTGTGTCTCTGTGTGTGTGTGTGTGTGTGTGTGATACAGGCCTTACAGTACGGGTTCTTCAACTTTGGGGCGTTTGACGTGGAGGAGTACGAGCATTATGAGGTGTGTCTCTCTCCATCCCTCCCCCCTCTCTCTCTCTATCTCTCTCTCCCTCTCACTCTCTTCCCCTGTGTGTGTGTGTGTGTGTGTAGCGGGTGGAGAACGGAGACATGAACTGGATCATTCCGGGGAAGATCATGGCCTTCAGTGGACCCCACCCTCGCAGCAAGATAGAGAGCGGTAACACACACCTGTTCCTCACCACACCTGCCACTGTGTGTGTGTGTATATCTGTGTGTGTATAGAAATAGAAATACACAAACACGCAAATATAAGTACACACACTGTCTTTATATGTGTGTGTTTCCGTGTGTGTCCAGGCTACCCCCTGCACGCCCCGGAGGCCTACTTCCCGTACTTCCACCAGAACAACGTGACAAGCGTGGTGCGTCTCAACAGGAAGCTGTACGACGGACGGCGCTTCCTGGAGGGCGGCTTCGAGCACCACGACCTGTTCTTCGTGGACGGGACCACGCCCAGCGACCTGGTCACACGCAGGTTCCTGAGCGTGTGTGAGACGGCAGGCGGGGCCGTGGCTGTGCACTGCAAAGGTGAGGAGGGAGAGGGTGGGGCGAGGGAGAGGGTGTGGGGTGAGGGAGAGGGTGTGGGGCGAGGGAGAGGGTGGGGCGAGGGAGAGGGTGTGGGGTGAGGGAGAGGGTGGGGCGAGGGAGAGGGTGGGGCGAGGGAGAGGGTGTGGGGCGAGGGAGAGGGTGGGGCGAGGGAGAGGGTGGGGCGAGG
This sequence comes from Osmerus eperlanus, assembly GCF_963692335.1. Taxonomy (NCBI): domain Eukaryota; kingdom Metazoa; phylum Chordata; class Actinopteri; order Osmeriformes; family Osmeridae; genus Osmerus; species Osmerus eperlanus. Next base: position 14,932,223 of record NC_085033.1, on the reverse strand, counting down.
GAGAGGGTGTGGGGCGAGGGAGAGGGTGGGGCGAGGGAGAGGGTGGGGCGAGGGAGAGGGTGGGGCGAGGGAGAGGGTGTGGGGCGAGGGAGAGGGTGGGGCGAGGGAGAGGGTGTGGGGTGAGGGAGAGGGTGTGGGGCGAGGGAGAGGGTGGGGCGAGGGAGAGGGTGTGGGGCGAGGGAGAGGGTGGGGCGAGGGAGAGGGTGGGGCGAGGGAGAGGGTGTGGGGCGAGGGAGAGGCGAGGGAGAGGGTGTGGGGCGAGGGAGAGGGTCTGGGGCGAGGGAGAGGGTGTGGGGCGAGGGAGAGGGTGGGGCGAGGGAGAGGGTGTGGGGCGAGGGAGAGGGTGGGGCGAGGGAGAGGGTGTGGGGCGAGGGAGAGGGTGGGGCGAGGGAGAGGGTGTGGGGCGAGGGAGAGGGTGTGGGGCGAGGGAGAGGGTGGGGCGAGGGAGAGGGTGTGGGGCGAGGGAGAGGGTGAGGCGAGGGAGAGGGTGGGGCGAGGGAGAGGGTGTGGGGCGAGGGTGGGGCGAGGGAGAGAGAGAGGGTGGGGCGAGGGAGAGGGTGAGGCGAGGGAGAGGGTGGGGCGAGGGAGAGGGTGGGGCGAGGGAGAGGGTGTGGGTGTGGGGCGAGGGAGAGGGTGAGGCGAGGGAGAGGGTGGGGCGAGGGAGAGGGTGTGGGGCGAGGGAGAATGTTGGTCCGTGGGGGCAGAGGGTTAAGCACTGTTAACCTGTGTCACGACCCCCTGCCTCTCCCTGTCCAATCACAGCCGGCCTGGGCCGTACTGGCACTCTGATTGGCTGCTACCTGATGAAGCACTTCCGGTTCACGGCAGCGGAGGCCGTCGCATGGATCAGAATCTGCAGACCAGGATCCATCATCGGACCCCAGCAGAGCTTCCTGGAGGAGTGAGCACAACATCAACACAACATTCACAACTTCAACACAACATGCACAACTTCAACACTACATTCACAACATCAACACAAAATTCACAACTTCAACACAACATTCACAACTTCAACACAACATTCACAACTTCAACGCAACATTCACAACTTCAACACTACATTCACAACTTCAACACTACATTCACAACTTCAACACAACATTCACAACTTCAACACAACATTCACAACATCAACACTACATTCACAACAAAACAACATCAACATAACAACATCAACACTACATTCACAACACAACAACAACATCAACACAACAACATCAACACAACAACAACATCAACACAACAACATCAATACAACAACATCAACACAACAACAACATCAACACAACAACATCAACACAAACATTCACAACACAGATCAACACAACAACAATATGAACCAAACAGAACAGCACACTGTTGAACACAATGCAAACACATCTGAACAGTAGTGATACCAAACCCCTTATGTGTCCTCCCTCCTCCCTCTCTCACCCCCTCACCTGGCTCCGCCCCTCCAGGAAGCAGCACAGCCTGTGGATTCAGGGGGATGTGTATCGCTCCAAACAGAAGCAACATCATGTGACGCAACAGCGCGGTCACCAGCGGCAACAGCAGCCGGCCCTTCCCCCCCCGACACAGTCGGAACACTCCCACCCCCTACGACGGTGTGACTTCACTCTAGCTTCTGGAGGCTTCCACGTCCATGTTTAGTTCGTTCAGCGGATGCTTTCATGTGTGGTGCTGGTAGAGAGCACAGCAGGAGGTCAGGGATCAGAAGTGAGCCGTTCTAACGGGGCTGTGGAGGTCAGGGATCAGAAGTGAGCCGTTCTAACGGGGCTGTGGAGGTCAGGGCCCAGCGTGTGACTGTGTCCCTGTGTGTCTGCAGGTGTCTGATGTCCAGCATGGAGGAGCTGTCCATCAGCAGCACTGTGAGCAGCTCTCTGGGCCTGGAGGGGGGGGGGCCCACGGGGGGGCTCACCCAGGGAGACCGGCTCCGAGCCCTCAAGGGACGACGCTTGTCCAGATCCCTAGCCCCCGTGAGGTAGGAGGAGGGGGGGTTGCTGTCTGTGTGTCTGTCTGCCTGTCTGTCTGCCTGTCTGTGTGTGTCTGTCTGCCTGTCTGTCTGTCTGCCTGTGTGTCTGTCTGCCTGTGTGTCTGTCTGTCTGCCTGTCTGTCTTTGTGTGTGTGTGTGTATACTGTGTGTACAATGTGTGTGTGTGTGTGTGTGAACCAAGTGAAAAGGCTGAAGTCATCCCTATTAGTCATGTGACCAGACAGAGGTGCTCTCACATTTATAAACATCCACAACATCTGGCTCGTGTATTCATATAGCTCAGCGGTACAGAACGGGACTGCAAATCTATACATATATACAGTATTTATCAACATCTATACACTTGTATATCTAGATGTCCCAGGTCTCAAATCCCCCCTCCCCTCCTCACTGCCTCTCGTTGGCATCTCCTAAACAAACACAGGATCGTTCATCACGTTCTGGGTCCGTAGACGTGTAGTTGCCGTGTCAGACCAGCAGGGGGCGGTGTGTTTCCTCGTCTTGACGCGCTGGACTTCCTGTGTCCTCCCAGGTTCACCCAGGGGTCCATCTCCCCCCCCCGCTCCTCCAAAGTCCCCCTGCCCTCCTTCTCCTCCTCCTCCAGGAGCTCCTCATCAGCCACGTACCTCAAAAGGTGTGTGTGAGTGTGTACGTTTGTGTGTTTGTGTTCACGTGTGTCTGTGTTTATGTGTTTGTTCGTGTGTGTTCAGTGTTCGTGTGTGTTCAGTGTTCGTGTGTGTTCAGTGTTCGTGTGTGTTCAGTGCTCGTGTGTGTTCAGTGTTCGTGTTTTTCTGTGCTTTTTGTGTTTTGAGTTTTGCGTTTGTGAATTTTGAGTTGTTGTCTTTTATACGTGTCGTCCTTTCACCTCCCTCTCTCTCTCCAGTCCCTTCAGTCTGAGCATGTTCGGCAGTAAGCCTTCAGTGATTCGCTAACGCCCCGGTCACCATGGTTATCGCTGACCCAGATCCAACATGCAGGGACTTCCTGGGGGACAGGAAGTACCTGTGGACAGGAAGGGGCCGAGGTGAGGCCCAGTATGCATCTAGAGTGCTATTGATGAGGATATTGTTTTCATATGTGCATATGGAATATGGATATTGATATATTGGTAATTTTGTTGCTATGAGATAATATGAATCAAGGACTCGTGAATGTATTCTCTGATTCTCTGTATCGATCAGGGCATATTTTTTATGTGTACACTGTTCAACCTTTATTTTTGTTTTGATCTGTAAATGCTGGAGATCTAAAGCTATTTTTGCACGTGTGAATACAGATTTGGATTTGGAACTGATTCTTGTTCAGTATCTTTTATTTAAAGGTTTGAAGTGGATGACCCTGTTCTAGACAGGACTGAGATGTGAACTTTGTTTGTAAAGTTTTGTTTTTGTATGTTCTATGCCAACTCTAATATACAGACATACCAACCTACACACACATACAATTGCAGATGGTACTGACATCAAATTACCAGACATGTTTCCACGCCAACAGAAGCCGTGGCAACCTAACACCAGAGATGTGATTTAGACTCTCGTAGACCGTCTCTAGACCTTCTCTAGACCGTCTCAAGACTGTCTCTAGACCTCTAGATATAGCAGTCCTATCAGTGTACCAAGACACACACACACAACAGATGTATGGTAATCATGACAGAAGTGTTTGTGTCACTGTGGTGATCGGGTTAATCATTGATTCTTGTTGACAGAGATAGTACTAGGAATCCTCTCACACATTCCTCAGATAAGGAATAACACACACACACAGTCAGGCCCAGAGTGCCCATCGGTAGAATTCCCGGTGGGCCGATCTGCCCGCTCATAAATTGGGCCGGCAGATGGCCTGCTTTCTCTTTGTTTTTTCACACACGAATAAAACAATATGTGTTAAGTTTGTTAAGTTACTGTGTGACTGATAAGTAAGCTAATAGGCTACACTAGGTTTTAATTTAAATATGCGCATGATCAGACCGTGCATTAAAAAGTGCCGTTTTCAGTTGTCGCGCATGCTCTCTTTCTCAAACACAAGTAAACACACCAACCACCATAATGTTATTTTTACATAAATCTCAAAAATCAATTTTGCATTGAAATTAATGCAAAAAAATCTGCACACTCGCATTAACGTGATGTTCCGATTTCACCTCACATCAAAACCTTGCCTTGGTCCTAGGTTCGGGTTAAGTGAGGTGTGTGTTTGCTGCCCAGGAGCTCCCAGTTCCTCTGAAGGACTGGAGAGTGGTTCAGAGTGGTTCAGCCCGGACCATGCTGGCCTGCCCTGCATGCACACCCTGGGAACCCAGCCTGACTGCTGTTTGAACAAGGTCCACACACCTGCAGGCTCTGTTTACAGAGGACAGCTCAGTGGCACTAATCTGAAACATTAAAAGTGGAATATTTCATAATATATATAATTCAATGTAATATGACAACAATGAACAGTTATGATATTATTCTAATAAGAATTGAATGGAAATGAAATAAGAAATGTGATATAGATTTTGATTGGGCTAACGTCTGTATGTTGGTAACACCATTATCAGTCTTGTGTGTTTTTAAAATAACAATCAATCATTGTTTAATATTTGCTCTGGGTGGAAAAAATCTTGCCGGTCGGTTCATGCTGATAAATATACAGACTCAAATACAGTCAAATAAACAGTAACACGAACAGTCTCCTGACTCTGGGTCTGAACAGGAAATATATTGGATTCACATATGAAGAAAGAGGAAGTTAGTCTTATTTTAGCAGCACCCAGACATGCCTCACACAGAATCAGATCCTCTGTCCTTAGGTCAAGCATCTCAACGGTGCTGCCCCCCCCCCCCCCCCGAACTGAATTCTTTCATAAACAGCATAATTTCTTGAATCATTTGAACTGGGAGTCAGGTGGCTGAGCGGTTAGGGAATCGGGCTAGTAATCTGAAGGTTTCCAGTTCGATTCCCGACCGTGCCAAATGACGTTGTGTCCTTGGGCAAGGCACTTCACCCTACTTGCCTCGGGGGGAATGTCCCTGTACTTACTGTAAGTCGCTCTGGATAAGAGCGTCTGCTAAATGACTAAATGTAAATGTAACTGCATTGTGACAGGCTCAACTGCTGTTCTAGAACTCGTTATCAAGGTTTCGTTGGAATCTGTTTGTCAGCATTCCACTGAGGGTCACGATAAAGGACTCGGGGTCCAGCCGTGTGGTTCTATGTTCTGATTCTCGGTTCCACATTCTGTTCCCTGTGCATGGTTCTGTAGCCTCTCACACCGACACACCACACCTTCCGGCTCTGCAGCAGCCTGTTGTCGTGGTCACTCCTTCGCCAGGGTTACCGTGGTTCAGTGTACTTTCATAATCTGCTTTTGTCCTGGCCAACCCTTTGAAAAGCTGGTAGACACACACACACACGCATACTGTACACACACACACAGACGTAATCTTAGATGGCCTTGACTAACGTATATTGGACTGTGCTCTTACACACACAGACACACATCTGCGTGGATGTCCTTGACTTACACATGTTGGACTGTGAACCTGTCCTGGACACACAACATAAACCTCCAACCTCAGCCATACAACATGTATGTCCACACAATCATGAACATGCTTGCTTCCATTCACCTGCAGTCCCCTCTCCTCTTTATTAGGGTCCCCGTCCTGGTCCACTAAACTGTTTCCTTATCTGGCTCCCTGGATGTGGGATGATGGCAGGTTACTGCACAGACAGGAAGGCTCTCCATAACCTAGACTTTATGAATGTGTTCACAGGTATGTTTATATACACACTCCTCTTATGTGTCCATATATGTCTGGGCTTCTAACACCGGCTGTGTTGTGAACCCCTAAGGGGTGTGTGTGTGAGGACGAGTTTCGTTTGAGTGTCTGAATTCCATTGTTATGTCAGACCACACACACACAGACAGAGATATTCCGCTGTACAAATGTATCGACTTTTATTGACATATTTTTCATACAGTGTACAAAACAAAGACACCAAAGGACATTCAACGTCACGTCTAAGAACACGTTCTCTCCCAATCAGACAGGAAATACTTTATGGCTTGCTACAGGGAACTCAGGTCTTCAGACACAAACACACAACACTGGTGAGGACAAAACAAAAAAACAGAAGAACTCTGAGGTGTGTTCTAGGTGGAACCCCTTTTGGTACAGAACCTTCTTCAGAAAAACAGCCCGGGATCCTGACAAAAACTTTTGGTTCTCCCTCAGGGGATGACTGGGCTGGAGGAACCCTTTGCAGTTCTATCTGAGTGGATCTAGGTTCTGTCACGGCGATGGGAGTCCAGAGACTGACCTCAGGAGAGAACGCCTTATCTTCTGTCTGACTTCCACAGAAGCTGAACGAGGAACCGTCTGACGTCACTGTTCAAAGGCTGAGGTCAACCCTGCTGTCATGGCAACACAGGCGTTCCCAAGCTGACAGAAATATCACTGATAAACGGTCTCTCCTCTCGTCTCTAGAGAACTAGAATGCCCTTCCAAAACTAGAAACCATGGATTTATCTGAAAACGTGTCGAGTTACACAGATGTGTTAAGTACATTAAAAGACCCAGGTTTTAAATACCACAACTAAGTTAAATAAGTGTCTTTTAACTAACTTAACAGATGTGTGGAATCACTCGACATTTCGAAATGTGTCTGGGCCAATTTCACTGTCTACCTCCTAAAGAACCACAATATGTTTTTCTCCTAATAGCTGAGATGTGGTTCCTTTGGGATGTGTCTAGTGGCACTAAACACACACCACTCCTCGACTGATCCCAGAAACACTGTTAGAACAACACACTTCTGATCGTTGATCTCCTGCTGTACTCTCTACAGGTACTATTTGTACGTCATACCACAAACATGGTGTGTTTGACTTCAGTTGTTTGTGCAGGAGCAATATAAAGACAAAAAACACATTCAACATCACCTATATACACTCTCTCTCTCTCTTTCTCTCTCTCGCTCTCTCTCTCTCTCTCTCTCTCTCTCTCTCTCTCTCTCTCTCTCTCTCTCTCTCTCTCTCTCTCTCTCTCTCTCTCACACACACACACACACTCACATGCACACTAATACACATCCTGGATATCTACAAATACTATTTACACATCGTTATGCACAAGATTCAGTCAGACCCAGAGAGTCCATCTCTCCAGTCCACTCTTCGCCTCTTATTGGCTCTTCAGCTTGTACCTGAAGTCCACATCATAGGTGGGCTGGAGGATGCCCAGGCCGGCACGTGATTGGTCGAGGGGCGGGACCTTGACGGCAGGGTCCAGCAGCTCCATGTGGAAGTAGGACAGCGCCAGAGCCAGGAACTGCTTGATCTCGTGGACAGCGAAGAAGCGCCCGGGACACTTGGTGACGCCCGAGCCGAAGGGCATGTAGAAGTAACGCAGCTTCCGGCCGCTGCGGTAGAAGGTGGTCTTCTCCTGACCGCTCTCGTCCAGGTAGCGGTCGTACTTGTACTCCTGGAGAGGAGGGAGGAGGGGGAGGAGGGAGGAAAGAGGGGGAGGAGAATGTGGAGGAGTTGACGTTAGAATTTGGCCCTGATCCCTAGTCCCTGATCCCTCATCCCTGGCCTCACAGAGGTGAAGGTATCATATTCTTTTCTATCTTGTTCCATCCATCCATGTTCTCCTGCAGGTTCTCACCTGGGGGTCCTCGTAGATCTCGGGGTCAAAGTGCACCATTGGGGGGTAGAGGGCGATGACGTCGTCCTTGCGGATGTGATAGGACTCCTGGTTGTCGAGTTGGAGCAGGAAGTCTTCCTTAGCGACGCGGACGTTGAGCGAGGCGCTGGAGAGACGCATGGCCTCCTTGATGATGCTGTCTGCAAGGGGGAGGAGCCACAGGTCAGAGGTCAGGTCAACGGACAAAAACCCTAACCCTAACAACTTGAACAACTAACAACCCCCTCCCCCCGACCCCCCCCCCCCCCCTCCCCCCTCCCCCCCCCTAACCCCCCCCCCCCTCCCCGCAAGAGGATCTTACCCAGCACAGGCATGCTGTCCAGCTGCTCCCTGCTCAGAGTCAGCGTGGGGTTATTAGGGTCTGGCTTCTGACCGGAACCTTCCAGAATGTTCTGTACTTCCTTACTGGCAGCCTCCATCGCAGCTGGGCTCCTGCGCACACGCACGATACGTTGTTATGTGTGGAAACGTTGCAAAAGACGCTGAGCTCATTCCTTATCTCCTCAATGGAGCTTCTATCTGTAATCGGCAGTTATCTAAAAATAGGCTTACTCTTAAGATAGCTGCAACACACACACACACAAACACACACACACGCACTCTCACTCCCATCCACACACACATTCACACTAACACACAGTCGTTCAATGTTCTGTTCTGCAAACATTTTGTTCATTTTCAAGGTTGTCTGAAGAAGTCTCACATTAGCCACAGTGTGTGTGTGTCTAAGCATGTGCGTGTGTCTGTGTCTAACCATGTGTGTTTGTGTCTAACCATGTGTGTGTGTGTCTAAGCGTGTGCGTGTGTCTGTGTCTAACCATGTGTGTTTGTGTCTAACCATGTGTGTGTGTGTCTAAGCGTGTGCGTGTGTCTGTGTCTAACCATGTGTGTTTGTGTCTAACCATGTGTGTGTGTGTCTAAGCGTGTGCGTGTGTCTGTGTCTAACCATGTGTGTTTGTGTCTAACCATGTGTGTGTGTGTCTAAGCGTGTGCGTGTGTCTGTGTCTAACCATGTGTGTGTGTGTCTAACCATGTGTGTGTGTGTCTAAGCGTGTGTGTGTCTAAGCGTGTGTGTGTCTAAGCGTGTGTGTGTACCTGATCATGTAGAGCAGGCTCCAGAAGGTAGCAGGCAGGGTGTTGGCTTGTGAGGCCCACAGCAGAGCCACGTGGGTCCGGGCCTTGCTCAGGTCGTTAAAGGTGGACAGGGCGTCGTTCAGCAGGATCCTCATGGAGATCAGGTCCGACAGGTTCTCCCTCCTGCTCAGGTTCTCCGCCAGCATGGTCTTGGCCAGCTTCTCCCTGGCCGAGTACCCGCTCTGGAACACGTGGATGGGCAGTCCGGCCACCAGCGCTGGGAAGATCTTATCGAACTCCTTGAAGTTCTCCAGGGCGTTGAGGACCAGGGCCTTCTGCGCCTGCCTCCGGGACTGGCTCTCCTCCTGACCCAGCTCGCGGCCGAACAGCGTCAGGTAGCCGGACTCGAACATGACCTTGTAGCAGAAGGCGAAGATGCCGTCGACCTCCCAGCCGTGGTCGCTGCGGGCGGGGAGGGTGTCGGACGTGAGCATGACGGTCTGCAGGTGGTCCATCATGGTACCGATGAGGGCGGGAAGGGCCTCGCCCTGCAAGGTCTTCAGGAAGGTGTGGTGGAGGTTCTCCGTGGTGTGGCCGTGACGGGGGTCGAAGCTGTCGTGACCGAACGCCTGTGGGAGGGGGGGAGGAGGGGAGGGCAGGGAGAGGGGGGGGGGGAGGTGGAGGGGGGAGGATAGGAAGGGGAGATGAGGGCGAGAGATAAAGAGAAAGAGATGAGCTGTGGTTTTTCTCTCTATGGCTCCAAGAAACTAAAAACTATTCAACCACACAACACAACCGTAAAAATACTTAAAAATAGTAGTTGAAAATAGTTGAATTTGTGTTTGTCCGCAGCGTACCTTGACCGAGGTGGCAAAGTGGAACTTCCTCCAGTCCAGGTGTCGCCCCTGGCGGATGACTGAGTGGTAAGAGAAAGGATCACACAGGAAGTGGATGTACTTCCCTGCGATCCTACAGGTGAAGATGTGCCCGTACTTCTTCTGCCGGCTGCGCAGGAACTCCAGGGGGTTGGCCCCGAACTGCAGGGCACAGCCCAGGTAGGGGATGAGCCCATTCTCCACCGGAGGTTCTCCAGGTTGCCTGGAGGTCAGGTAAGACATTCAGAACTCTGATCCTCTGGTGGTGTTGTGTTGTTGTAAGCTGTCTGAACAGGATTGCTGTGGAACGCTATGACATCACTATGGAACATAGCAACGCCCCCTACGGAACATAGCAACGCCCCCTACGGAACATAGCAACGCCCCCCTACGGAACATAGCAACGCCACCTACGGAACATCACTTAGGAACTCGACAAATCCCCACCAGATTAAAGCGAAGTGAAACATTCTTACCTAACAATTGATCAACAGTGGCGACCAGCCAATCAGGAGTGCTCTGCTAACTAGACCTGTTTCAGAGTGAGCACCATCGCTCCGAGAAGCACTTCAGGACTAATACACTTGGATTCCTAGCCTGGGGCCATGTTCTCCTGTCTGGAGCTGGTGCACGCCACCAGTACTGAACACACTGCAGGATGCACCCAGTTAACAGAGAACACAGTCCTACTGCAGTTCCTCTCATACATGCTTCAACACGAGCGTATGGGCGTGTGGTGTGTGTGTGTGGTGTGTGTGGTGTGTGGTGTGTGTGAGTGTGGTGTGTGTGGTGTGTGTGGTGTGGTGTGTGTGTGTGGTGTATGTGAGTGTGTGTGTGTGTGGTGTGTGTGGTGTGGTGTGTGTGTGTGTGTGTGTGGTGTGTGTGTGTGTGTGTGTGGTGTGTGTGGTGTGGTGTGTGTGTGTGTGTGTGTGTGTGTGTGTGTGGTGTGTGTGGTGTGGTGTGTTTGGTGTGGTGTGTGTGTGTGTGGTGTGTGTGTGTGTGGTGTGTGTGGTGTGGTGTGGTGTGTGTGTGTGTCTGTGTGTGTGTGTGTGTGTGTGGTGTGTGTGGTGTGGTGTGTGTGTGTGTGTGTGTGGTGTGTGTGTGTGTGTGTGTGGTGTGTGTGGTGTGGTGTGTTTGGTGTGGTGTGTGTGTGTGTGGTGTGTGTGTGTGTGGTGTGTGTGGTGTGGTGTGTGTGTGTGTGTGTGGTGTGTGTGGTGTGGTGTGGTGCGTTTGGTGTGGTGTGTGTGGTGTGGTGTGTGTGTGTGTGGTGTGTGTGGTGTGTGTGGTGTGTGTGTGTGTGGTGTGTGTGGTGTGTTTGGTGTGTGTGTGTGTGGTGTGTGTGGTGTGTGTGGTGTGTGTGTGTGTGGTGTGTGTGGTGTGTGTGGTGTGTTTGGTGTGTGTGTGTGTGGTGTGTGTGTGTGTGGTGTGTGTGGTGTGTGTGTGTGTATGTGTGTGGTGTGTGTGGTGTGTGTGTGTGTGAGCAGCTGCAGTGCTTCCTGTCTGGATTCTGGGGGCCCTCTTGAGAAAACAACGACACACCCAGCAGGTTCTTAACTCCCACTGGCAGTAAATCTGTCCTGGTGTGGTGATGGCATGAGGCTCCTCTCCAGCCTGCAGGAGAAGCCCAGACTGGCACAAGCACAGAACCTGCCCAGCCACAGACACACACTAGGTGTGACTGGTGTGACAGTGACACAAAGTAAACCGAAAGGGGACATTAATGACGCATGGAAGGACAGCAGCCACACAATGACACAACCTCTGTTGGAACACACATGGCTTGGAGCCCGTGTTCTGGCTCTCATATGCAGTAGAATGTCACCTTCAACTCGAATAAGATTTCAAAGCTAAACTTACTGCCACCCGGATCTATCATCTGGTTACTTCCTGATCAGATGAAAGCGTTGTCTCATAAGCATTAGATTCCAGAATTCTGACACTAACTGCACAATGAAAGCATTCCAGAATTCTGACACTGTAACTGCAGAAGGAAAACATTCCAGAATTGTACAAGCATGGGATTCCTGAGTTGCGCCAGAAGTTCTGATTCTAGAACTCAGAACCCTGAACGCTAGCTCACAACTCAGAGAGCTCCAGCAGAGAGGAGAGCAGAGAGAGGAGAGAGAGGATAGCAGAGAGAGAGAGGAGAGAGGAGAGCAGAGAGAGAGAGGAGAGAGGAGAGCAGAGAGAGAGGAGAGAGGAGAGCAGAGAGAGAGAGGAGAGAGGAGAGCAGAGAGAGAGAGGAGAGAGGAGAGCAGAGAGAGAGAGGAGAGCAGAGAGAGAGAGGAGAGAGGAGAGGAGAGCAGAGAGAGAGAGGAGAGAGAGAGGAGAGAGGAGAGCAGAGAGAGAGAGGAGAGAGGAGAGCAGAGAGAGAGAGGAGAGAGGAGAGCAGAGAGAGAGAGGAGAGAGAGAGAGGAGAGAGGAGAGCAGAGAGAGAGGAGAGCAGAGAGAGAGAGGAGAGAGGAGAGGAGAGCAGAGAGAGAGAGGAGAGAGGAGAGCAGAGAGAGCAGAGGGAGAGCAGAGAGAGCAGAGAGAGAGAGGAGAGAGAGAGAGGAGAGGAGAGAGGAGAGCAGAGAGAGAAAGGAGAGAGGAGAGCAGAGAGAGAGAGCAGAGAGGAGAGCAGAGAGAGAGAGGAGAGAGAGAGAGGAGAGAGGAGAGCAGAGAGAGAGAGAGAGAGAGAGAGGAGAGAGGAGAGCAGAGAGAGAGAGGAGAGCAGAGGAGAGGGTTTCTTACCGGTGTCTTATCCCCAGAGCGAGCCACAGGCAGCAGCACAGTGCCACCACCATGGCCCAGATGAGAGCGATGCTGAGGATCATGGTGCAGGAAACAGTGTTAGCTGCTAACACTAAAGACTACAGAGATTCTCCTGCAGGCGCTAGCACACCGGTACACCAGCTGTCAGGAAGATCACACAGCAGGAAGGAGGTCAGAACCAGGACAAGGACCAAGACCAGGACCAGAACCAATACCAAGACCAGGGTAAATGTAGAGGAAACTGTCTCCTAAGGCACCGATGGAGTATCTTGCAGAGACTCGGTGTGAGTGAGAGTGTGTGTGTGTGAGCTGTGGGACTGGTTTTATACTCTTGTTCCTGGGCAGGCTGGGGATGTGTCATGAGCCACAACTGTGGAGAGATGGATGATTGGCAGCTGTAAGCTCCACCCTCCTGTTGTTGGTTGCCTTCCTGGTTAACTTGTTGTACTGGGTGCCTCAAGGAATACACAGTGTGTGTGTGTGGATACTGTATGTGTGTGTGTGTGTGTGTGATGGCCTTGACTGTAGTCCATGGACATTACTACCTGAAGGTCGACAGACTGCACCTTGATAGCAGATCTGTGTTGGCAAATAGCTTCAAGGTTTCTGATGCTACTCTGTGTGTGTGTGTGTGTCAGTGTGTGTGTGTGTGGGGGGGGAGGGGGGCGTGCTTCTGCATTCACGTGTGTGTGTGTCAGTGTGTGTGTGTGTGGGGGGGGAGGGGGGCGTGCTTCTGCATTCACGTGTGTGTGTGCGCAGCCTGCTGTGACAAATGTGTCTTGTTGAGACCGGTAGCTGAGAGGAGGGTAGGATCCCTCCTCTGCACCTCCCTCCTGGAGCAGATAACCACCCTTTCTCTCCCAGCTGTCTTGTCTTTAGCACATCACATGCTCGTTGTCATTCCTGTCTCATCCAGGAAAGCACAGCTGTGTTGTGTGTTGTGTGTACGTGTGTGTACGTGTGTGTACGCGTGTGTCTTCCTTTCAGTCATCTGTAAATCTTAGTAAGGCTTCGGGCAGTTTGGATTGGACATTCTAAATATCTTCCCCAGGGTTCTAAATGTTTTTGACAGACAGACACCCCCTCTACCCCCCCTCTACCCCCCCCCACTCTACCCCCCCCCCACTCTACCCCCCCCTCTACCCACCCCCCTCTACCCCCCACTCTACCCCCCCTCTACCCACCCCCCCTCTACCCCCCCTCTACCCCCTCCTGTGTCCTGGGCTCTCTCTGCACATGTGGCACCCCTTCTACAAGTGAGAGCTAACACAGTGGTAGGTGATACTTGCATTAGAAAGTGAATTCCTTTCATTCAGTTCCCCTTGATCAAGGCATGTCAGTTGTGGATGAAATCATATCCAGCATTGCTTGTGTTTACATGCATACATGATACAAGTTATCCTCTGTTTTTGTAACGCTCTTAAGGTTTGCTGTCAGACAGGGAACAGTTAACCCCACTCTGCCAGTCTGTTAGTGTCAAGGTCAAGGTTTACAGTAGCTTTACTGCCCTCCCTCACAAAGCTGGCCTGGCTATCTAACTTAGATAAAACCAAACAACAGGGTTAGTTCTACAGAACCATTAGCAGAAGAAAAAACAAGAGAAAATGTTCCAAAAAGAACTTGAACCAATTTGCTGAAATTAAAATGTAATCAATTTCCCCACAGGGACAAATAAAGTATCTATATATATATGAATATTCCAAATAGAACCCTGAATATTCCAAATGGAACACTTTCACCTTCGTGACTGGCTGTGTTATAACCCGGATGCCCGGTGAGTGACAGGTGAACCCAAGTGAAAGACTCAGACGCTGATGTGATGTTAAAACCTCTTCTCAATCCTGTCAAATTAAAAAACACCTAAAAAGGGCATACCCAAAGTAAATTGAATGCTGTTCTTGAACCATTTGGAGTACATGCATGATTGTGGTCTCTTTTGAAAAGGTGACAATCTGAAGTTCTTTCCCCTGTTGTCATGACCCCTGTAAGACCTACTGGTCTTGAGTAATAGAAGCTTGAACACAATGAAATTGAAAGTTATTATTGTTATTATTATTATAAAAAAACAAGAGAAAAGGTTCCAAAAAGAACTCGAACCAATTTGCTGAACTTTAAATTTAATCAATTTCCCCACCGGAAAACAAATAAAGTATCTATATATATCTGAAGATTCCAAATAGGACCCTGCAGATTCCAAACAAATTCAAAAGATTCCAAATGGAACACTTTCACCTTTGTGACTGGCTGCTTGGAATCCTAGTCCATTATCTCTGTCATTATTTTCTCCAGTTTTTTTGTTCCCCTGACCAGATAGTTCACACTGCAGTAACCCTGACTGTGTGCCCATCCCTCAGTCACTACTGGACACAGACAGGGTTACTGCGGGTTACCACACACAAACACACACATTTGACTTGTCCATAAGGTCACGGAGACGGGACGGGGGGGGGGGGGGAGAGACGGGGTGTGTGGAGACGGTAGATTTGGATGAGCAGAAAGATTTCACACATTATGGCAAGAGATAAACAACATTACATCATCAAGACTCAACTGTAGAAAGTTCCTTTAATAGCTGTTAAAAAACTTTTAATTACTACAAATTAATATGACCAATTCTTTATTTGAATTGATTATCTGTCAAATTTGCATTTGACTCATTTAAACAATTACAATTTACAGGATATTAAAATAAATGTTTACACATAAAAAGAGTGACCCTCCTCCTCCACACAATCTCTGCCTGGGCTACTGCAGCTCATGCATCTGTCTGTGTCTGTATGTGTGTGTGTCTGTGAGTGTGAGTGTGTGTGTGTGTATGACTGCTGGGACACACACACAGACACACCTGCACACATACACACACTCCTCCTCTCTCTAACTCCTCTCTGCTGTAGTAGGTCAGTCTGGTGTCAGTGATCCTCTCTAGATTCATAAGATTCATCCACATTTATATTTTATTGAGCTGCTTCATTTGTTTACTTCACATTTGTCTTTCATCATTTATCTCAGTTCTTGTCTTCTTCGACCACCTGTTTCAGTTAGAGCAGGGTCAGCTGTGAACACAGCTTCACACAGCATGTCATAGTGTTACTTTAGCACCAGGAGTGGTTATATAGGTTATATTATTTTAAAACTGGTTTCCAAACCGTGTCCTTCTTCAAAAACAAGTTTTCCATCACAATGAAGGAATGAGAAATTTGAGTGGTGCGCTACTAGATGTACCAGTTATGCCTGAATAACGACTGATGGCTGGTTGAACAGTTGTTCAAACTTCTAGTGATTCAACACTATGGGAGTGATCTGTATGTTGCCATCTACTGACCTGTACTAACTTTAACCCTGTAATAATGCAAATCCTGTCCTAACCTTGTCCTAACCCTGTCCTAACCCTGTCCTAACCCTGTCCTAACCCTGTACTAACCCTGTCCTAACCCTGTCCTAACCTTGTCCTAACCCTGTCCTAACCCTGTACTAACCCTGTCCTAACCCTGTCCTAACCCTGTACTAACCCTGTCCTAACCCTGTACTAACCCTGTCCTAACCCTGTCCTAACCCTGTACTAACCCTGTCCTAACCCTGTACTAACCCTGTCCTAACCCTGTCCTAACCCTGTACTAACCCTGTCCTAACCCTGTCCTGACCCTGTACTAGTGTTTCTCGCCGCACCAGTGTTCCCGTGCCGACCTCTGCTCTGCCACTGCTGCTGTTTGAGTGTCACCGTGGCAACAACCCAGGCCATGCGAGGGCCGACCCTGAAGCCAGGTATCACGTCCTTGACCTTTGACCCTGAGATAGGAGGAAACGGGGATGACTGGCAGAGGACAAACTCTCATCTATTTGTTTCTCTCTCCCCCACCATGTCTCTCTCTCTCTTTTTCTCCCTGTGTATTCCTCTCTCTCTCTCTCTCTCTCTCTCTCTCTTTTTCTCCCTGTGTATTCCTTATTTGATTTTATCCTACTGTTTGTCTTTACCACACATACACACGCACAAACACACACACTGGTCTCTGGTATTCCTCTCTCTCTCTCTCTCTCTCTCTCTCTCTCTCTTTCTCTCTCTCTCTCTCTCTCTCTCCCTCTATCTCTCTGTATTTAGAGTATACCCCAGCAGGTTTTAATCTGCTTTAATTGGAGCTCGTAAATAAGGTGATATCAGGTGAGATTCAATGGAACCTCTGACTGGCTGGGATTGCGCAAGGTAAGGAAGGAGGAGAGAACAGAGAAGAGAGGAGAGAGGG